>NC_133770.1:252982333-252997423 GCF_003597395.2 Chelonoidis abingdonii | reverse complement strand
GGTGGGCCCAAGGTAAGTATAATCTAAAGAAAAGAAAATGTCCTCTTCTAGATGGAATGATCTTTCTCCATTTTGTAATCATTGCCCTATTGAATGAATTCGGTGTTGAAATAGGAAGTGTGGAAGGCAGGCCACCCCAGACAGGCTGCAACCGTTGAGAGGGACTTGGGAGCCAGACCCCGACCAAGACTTTGCCAAGGCGTGTGGGACGGATTCTGGGTGGCTGGGTCAGTCTCTGGGTCGGCACGGGGTGGACCAGACAGAACAGCAGGCTGGAAGACTAGACTTAACCACCACCCAGCTAGTCCATCCCAAGCACAGGACTGAGAGCAGTTAAATGTGTGGCAGGAGTTGGCTAAGACCGGGAAAGGGGGTTTGGAGGGCTGGGTGTGGGCCTGGTGCAGACTGGCTGCAGGTGGGGGCGGACTGTGGGGAGGTCAGGGGGTCAGCAGAGGTTATTTGACCCCAGCCTTAAGTAGCCCCAAACCCCTTTCTTACCCCCCCGACTTTTAATAGCCTAGACACTGGGAATGCATGCCCTACCCTCAGGCCACCGTTCACTCCTGGCTCTCCCGCACTGCTAGTATCTGTGGTGCGCATAGTGGGATTTCAAGTGACCCGGTCACGGAGCCCCGGCGATGCTCGGAACTGCTCCCACTAAGCCAGTCATGGAGGGGGAGCCTCTCTCCTGGAGCAGACTTGTGTCAGGCGCAAGAAGCTCATGTTTCACTCCTGGTCTCTCCTTGAGCATTCAGCATCCTCTGCCCTCCGTGTGTCCCACAGCGAGCCCACCCAGGCGGGTCCTGGGGAAGCCACAGGTCCGCACCCCACTTGCAGTCCAATGTGACTCTTATCGAATAACCTCTGTTTTACTGGCTGCAGGACAGGTCTAAAACAGAGCTTGTAGATACAGGGAAGGGACCCTCGGCGGGTCCATTCTGGGGGCAGTGAGCGAGCCAGACCCTGTCGGTCTGCACTTCACTCCTCTCCCACAAGCTCCAGACTAACCCCCCCCAGCCCTCCTCTCTGGTCAGCTCCTTTCCCGGGCCAGGAAGTCACCTGATCCCTTTGTCTCAACACCTTCAGACAGTTGGCACCTTGCAGAAGAGGGGCCCAGCCAGGCCACAGTTGCTAGGAGACAGAAGTGCCAGCACTTAGGTCGGTGCAGGCCCTTTGGCTGCAGCAATCATCACACACCCTTATCCCACACCTAGATACATAGAACTGCCTAGGGACACTGAGGCACCAACACGTATTCAGAGCAACAATTAGAACAGTCCCAGTTCATCGAACCCCTCAACCTTCTGCTAATTCACCCCTGTTTTGCGACCAACCCCCCCCCCCCGCAAGCTGGTCTATTTTATTGTTGCAGGGCAAATGAAGGGCCATATTTAATGGAAATTTTTCAGCCCCCTACAGCAGTCTTGCAGCAGGGAAAACAGAGTGATGGGAGGAAACTGGTTTGGATAGGATCCCAGTCCCCTTTCTTCTAAGAAAATTTGAAAGGGATTAGATCACGCTGTGCCCAGTTTCCCCCTTCTGCAGGGAGATAGGGGGAGATAAAGTCTCAGCCTGCCGTGCCATATTGCAGACCAGGGTTTTTCTCCTGGGTTACAATTACATGTCATGATCCCAACTTAGTTCTGAAACAGACCACTAGTAGGCACAAACTCACCTCAAACAAGAACACCTGAAAACCACAACACCACCCAATATTACATCCTAGGGGAATCACAGGGTCAAACACTCACGGTTGGAAGGTCCCAGCAGCTGTTCAGGGTAGTGAGGTCACTGAGAGATTATTCCATTATGTCAGTCTCCACACGGATCAGAAGAAGCTGTCTCCTCCGGGTGAGCAGGTACGCGTTTTCCCCCCTCCCTCCCCCACGCGCTGGCTCTGCCTCACTCAGCGTCTCTGGTTGCCTAGCTGCTGCTGCGCTTGGGGAGCGCAGAGTGCTTCGGCCAGCGGGGGCCCCGTCAGGGGAGTATCAGACACAGTCACACAGTCGCGGCCGGGCCCCTGAGGGCCGGGCAATTGGCCGCCAGCTTGCACCCCCCCCTGGGCGGCCCTGGCTCAGGGACTGGGTAGGAGGGTCCCATGGGTTGCAGTTTGCCCACCTCTGTGGTAACTGATGAATCAGTAAAGACAGACAACACCAACCAACAACAACATTTGCTTGCCTTAGCATAAAGTAAAAGCTATAGTCATACAGCAGATACAGAGAAAGAGGGAGGGAGGCTTGCTTGTTAAGTAGAAAATTGAACCAAATTGGGAATGCACCATGAAGTCATTATCACAGTTCAAGGGAACTACACCTATATTTCCTCTAACTGTTCCAACAAAGGCATCCACTCTCAGGCTTCCAGCTCCCCATTCATTGCCTTTCTTGGGTGGATATCTGTGTCTCACTTCTTCTGACCAGGGTATTTCCAGACTGCACAATTCCCTGCCTTCCCTGTGTTATTCCCAGAAGAGACAGGCTGCCCAAGCACACCTGCCTCTCTCTTCAGAGACTGATAACAGAATGATTGTCAACACTTGAGAAGCACACAGATTTTTCAGTACTACACAAATCTTTCAATGTAAGCTTATTTTATTCTTAAGTTAAAAAAGTACTACTGAGAAAACAACAAAAAAAATAACCTAAATATATGCTAATAAGCTTACCAGGCACCATCCAACCCAAACATGGATTGTGGCAGGAGCCGTCCTTCAAATTCCCATCAAGGGGGAATCCTTGTGGCTGCAAATCAATCTCAGCATTCAGTCTTATGGGGCTTCAGTATGCCCAGACCTTCCAAACCTATCCAAAGGATTGGGGCTGTCTGTGGACCAAGGTTCCTGTCTGTTTGCTGGATGCATCAAAATTTTTTTGTCCCTCTCTGTTGGTCCCTGGAGAATCCAGTTTGAACTAGTATATGCATAACTCTCCAGGGGGTAGCTTCAAAGGGCTGATAACCAGAAGTACTCCTCCCTACCAGAGAAAGTTCAAACAGTGTGACAACACATACACAATTGCATTTTTAAAACAATGGAACCCCAAAATATTAACTCATTCAATAAGGTTTGACTTAATTCTCTAAGGTTTGGTCAGGATATTATTGCATAATGTCAGTCTGTCACAGTCATTTATTGAACTTAAATGCTGTTATTTTAAATTATATAGTCTAAAATAAGGGCAGGACTTAGTTAGATTCATAAGGATGAGACCTATTAAAACTGAACTGATTTTTAATTTGAGGCTTAATTACATTTATCTTTATTAGATCAGAAGACTTAATTCACAGCATTGCAAAAGAACCCTGTAAATTATAAATGCACCAATCAGAGCAGAGGACAAAAAGACCAGGAATTTAGGAAGCAATGCACATTAGTGAATCTCCCTCTAACACAGTGAACAAGATTCAGCTAACCAGACTCTGCCAGGAACACCGAGGCATATGATAATTGTTAAATCCTAAAATATATAAAGGGAGTCAGAAGAGTCTGGGCGGTCAAAAGAAAGGTCGTGATGTGGAAATTCTGAGAAACTCTGAAACAGATCATACACTATGAAGGTACAGTAAAACCACAGTTACAAGCACTTCAGGAATGGAGGTTGTTTGTAACTCTGAAATGTTCATAGCTCTGAACAAAACTTTATGGTTGTTCTTGTAAAAGTTTACAACTGAGTATTAAGTTAAAACAGCTTTGAAACTTTACTATGCAGAAAAAACATGCTGCTTTCCCTTTATTTTTAGTAGTTTACATTTAACACAGTAGTGCATTGAGGTGAAGGGGGTTTCTCTTCTGCTGCCTGACTGCATACTTTTGGTTCCAAATCAGGTGTGTGGTTGACTGGTCAGTTGGTAACTCTGGTATTCATAACTGAGGTTCTACTATATGGGAATACCATTTCCTGTTGATCAGACGCCAGCAGCTAACTAGCTGGCTGAGTAGCTCCACTCACTGCACCTGAGAAAGAGCTGAAACTTAAAATTAGCTGACCCTTATAAAAGAGGGCAGCACAAAAAACAGAAGGGCTGCAACACCCTCCAGGGAGTGGAGGAGCTAGGGGGTGGTGGGCTGTGTTCTCAGTGGACTGCTACTGGAGCTACTGCAGAGAGGAATTACTCTAGAGACCAAATAGATAAAAGGGAGAGTTGTGTGAAGTCGTTAATTGTTGTGGTTCTGAGTTAAGAACCACGAAATTTTGGGCTGCTAAAGTTACTTTGTGGGGGACAGGCTTGGGAAAAGGCCTGCTTGACCTGCACAGACTTTTGAGGGAAGAGACTATGAGGTTTTGATTTGCTTTGTTAAGAATCCTTAAAATAAAACTAATCATGTGGGAAACAGTTTCTCTAGATTCCTTGAAAGAGCCCAGACTGAATTACTCCAAGGTGTGAGCTCAGAAAAACTGGTCTGGTAGAAGGAGGGTGCTATAAAACTGCATGGATTTGATTTAAATCACTAGTCAGGTGATTTAATCATGGATTTCTACATCAAAGTGCATTCTTGTTGGTCGTTATACTCTTAATACATATTATTCACAACTCAGAGATAGATGTAGGTTTCATTTTTAGAAGGTACACTATACATTTTTTAAGTGATTTGTTTTGAAAACTTTTCAGATTAGTTTTATAGCTATATCAGAAAATGAATTATTGTTTGGTTTTTTCATTTACCAAAGTTAATTAAAGCAGATATTTATGAAGTCATTGGGAGTTGAACTCTCCCCAATTCAACAGGTTAATCATTAATATTTGTAGGATTTTCTTGCCATGCTGTATTAGGAGGAGACCACCACCAGACAGATGTTTCAGTTGTTTAACTAAAACAACATCATGTATTCTGGATTTTCTTTTTAAAGTAGCGAACAATTTAACAAAACAAGCATATGAATTTTTGAATTTAGTTAAAAACATTTGTTTTTTTTAAAATCAGGTTTGTTTTTGTTAATTATTTTTAACTAAAAGAGTTAAATGTAATTTTTGGGATTTTTTAAAAAATATTTAATAGACTGTCAGCCAGGTGAACATGAGAAACTAAACATATTGGCTTCTGTAGCTAAATCAGTCGTTTTCACCTTCATTTTCTTATTTCTTCATAATCTGGAAAAGAAAAAACAAGCTTTCCTGCTTTTTCAAGTCCCAATTTCTCAGCTAGGAATGAATTAGTCCAAAGGAAGAAAAATATTTTTTCTACACCAGCAGAAGAAGCTAGTGCTGTTAAAAGTGAGATGATTATAACTTCAACAGTCTCTGAATCCAAGTGCTTAAGTGACATCCACCAGTTCAGTGGTGTAACTTTCTTTAGAACATCAACAGCAAACATTTCTTGAATGGTTCACCCTTAGCTCTGAAGTTTATTATAGTTGGCATTATGGAGGGATGATTACTGGATGTCCATGTCCTAACTCAACTCCTCTTCTTCAGGAGTTAAGGTTTGACCCTGGTATTGACTATAGAGAATATCTGCAAGAAAGTGAGCCACAGATAGAATCATAGAAGATTAGGGTTAGAAGAGACCTCAGAAGGTCATCTAGTCCAATCCCTGCCCCAAACAGGACCAACACCAACTAAATCATCCCAGCCAGGGCTGTGTCAAGCTGGGCCTTAAAAACCTCTCAGGATAGAGATTCCACCACCTCCCTAGGAAACCCTTTCCAGTGCTTACCACCTCCTAGTGAAACAGTGTTTCCTAATATCCAACCTAGACCTCCCCACTGCAACTTGAGACCATTGCTCCTTGTTCGGTCATCTGCCACCACTAAGTACAGCCTAGCTCCATCCTCTTTGGAACCCCTCCTTCAGACAGTTAAAGACTGCTATCAAATCCTGCCTCACTCTTCTCTTCTGCAGACTAAACAAGCCCGGTTCCCTCAGCCTCTCCTCATAAGTTTTGTGCCCCAGCCCTCTGATCATTTTCATTGCCCTCCACTGGACTCTCTCCAATTTGTCGACATCCTTTCTGTAGAGGGAGGCCCAAAACTGGATGCAATACTCCAGATGTGGCCTCACCGGTGCCGAATAGAGGGGAATAATCAATTCCCTCGATCTGCTGGCAATGCCCCTACTAATGCAGTCCAATAGGCCATTAGCTTTCTTGGCAACAAGGGCACACTGCTGACTCATATCCAGCTTCTCATCCACTGTAATCCCCAGGTCCTTTTCTGCAGAACTGCTGCTTATCCAGTTGGTAGCGGTGCATGGGATTCTTCCATCCTAAGCATAGGATTCTGCACTTGTCCTTGTTGAACCTCAGATTTCTTTTGGCCCAATCCTCCAATTTTTCTAGGTCACTCTGGACCCTATCCTTACCCTCTTCCCTCAGCTTGACCTCATCCGGGAACTTGCTGACAGTGCAATCTATCCCATCATGCAGATCATTAATAAAGATGTTGAACAAAACCAGCCCCAGGACCGACTCTGTTCATTTGTCCCATTTGTTGTTTTTTTTAAATGCTTGTAATTTAACTCTGCCATTGCATATTTCTCTTTAAGATATCACTCAGTTCCTTCCAAATTTCAACAGCATCAGCAATAAAACAGCTATTTCCCTGAATTTTGTTCAAGACTACGGAAATAGGCTTCAGGGTACTCAGCATGTGTTCAACATTTCTCTTAAGCCCAATGTTGAAAACTTTGACTGTGACAATGCCATCTATTTTTTCACAATTTTGTTTGCAAATTGTTATCAGATTAGGCTAATTCTTGCTATAGTGCTCAAAACAGTCCACTACTGAGTTCCATGGCACATCTTATGGAAGAATTAGCTTGGTTCCTCCCACCTTTTTCAGAGCAGCTGCTGCAAAATAGTTGTTATGGAAGTATTTTGCAATTTCTGGAACACTGAAGTCTTTGGCTAGGACGTGCATCAAGTGAGCACGCAACCATATTTATTAGCTTGGGACTCTCTTCACACTTCTAAATTTCTTTTCCTCTTGGATACATTTGCAGCAATGTGTGTGACCAAGCTGCATACTAGACATTTGAAGTTTCCCCCCTTCACAGTTTGTAACAGCTTTCACTGCTACTTCTTTTAAGTATTCTGCTGTGTGTGCATTTCCTGATGTATCAATTGTTTCTGTAAGGAAGACATTCCCTTCGTGTTGTCACACAAGCACATACAAACAGGATCATTGTGGACGTTGCTCCACTTATCAAGATTCAGATTAACAATTTCACCCTCTAGATCTTTTGCACACTGCTCAATTTCTCTTTCATACACTTTATCTGGCAACATCTACTCTGCTGGGTGGACTGTATCCTTGTCTTAATGACTAAACCATGTTAATGAAGTGTGGGTTCTCAATCATATCGAAAAGAGTTTGTTGCATAAACAACCCAGGCAATTTTTATATCAATTGCCTCTTTTTTTAATCAGCTAGTTCTTATCACATTTATCTATGGTTGTTTCTGGATGATAGAGGTTTTTTTTTCCTTTTTGCTAGAGGTGATATGTGATATTGTAGCTATGTGACATACATCATGTGACTGAAACACTATCATTGGCAGATAACTCTAAAACGATAGAAAATGATGGTGATCTTGAAGGGGGATAGTCTTCAGAATCCTGTATGTTGAGGGTGGATTCTCCTAAACAAAATACTCATTGCATTCATTGACACTACAATACTACTTTAAAGGGTGAAACTGTAAAAGGGAAGATTTATTTTTTATCACAACTGCATCTAAAATGATAGTACCATAGAGTAACAATGGCTGGAATATGCTGCTCCAACAGTTTCACTTCTGTTTCTACTGCCTGTCCCTCCCTTCTCACCTTTATCTCCAGATGTCTTCTCCTTTTCCAGATCTATTCCACTCCCAATAATCTTCTATTCATTGAACTTTTTGAAACTTTTCACTTTTGAAAGCGGTAAAGGATTGACTCTGTGTACACAAATTTGCAGAGGGACAATAGAGTTGAAGTCTTTTAAACAAGTATGTTACCTCTACAGACACAAATCCACAGTTTCAGAACTGCAAAACTAAGCATCTCTGATGGTATCTTCTAGACTGAGCACTGAGTTCCATTGGGTAGATAGAAAAATTATTTGGGTTAATCTATACAGAAGCCCCTGAAACCCTGTAAAATTTGGTCCCTAATCCATGAACTATTGGAACTCATTTACAAAAAACTTCTCTTAAACATTACATGAATATATTGTCTCATACTCTAGAATTAATCATTCCTATTCCATGATGAGATATCTTTGAGTTATAATGTATCTAAAGATAGTTTTGATTAAGCATTTTACCAAAAAAATTGTTTTTTTTTTTAGATCACTGAGTTTTAGCCACCCTGCTATAAAATAAGCCCTAAATCCTTACATATATACTAATCTGAAAGAGGTTCCAAAAATAAGAGCTCTGAACAGAGCCATGTGCACAAATTATTGCATTATTTTGAGTACACTACAGACTTTGGTTTTGGCAACAGTGAATTTACACAAGAGTTATACGATTTACTTTCTACGACTTCCAAGAAAGGCTGTTTAGAATTGCACAATGTAACTACAACAGGAAACAGTCCTTTAGCTCATTTGCATGTACCTGTACATCCTAACAGTTGATGGAACTGCATTCACTTTTTTCCTATTAAACGTGTTAATGTGCAAAAATTCTACAGAAGAAAAATCAAAAATAATCAAAATAGAATTTTATATGATACACTCTGATTATAAAGGACTAATTTTGTCATTTCATTTGGATATTAGATGCTCTTATCTGGTCAATTCTTCAAGTACCAGCCTTTAATCATCAGAACATTGTTACCTCATATTCAGACTGTACTAATGTGAATGAAAATTAGCAGTTAAAACTCCTCTGCAGTTTTACTCTGCAATGCTGACAAGTTGCATAATAACTAATAGTTGCAGTCCAAATGGTAGTAGAGAGTAACCGAGGTTATCAATTATGTTCCCTACGCACTGTTAGCCAGAATCTCACATTATTTGGTCATGTCTAAACTTCTGAGAGTATCTCCTTGTCTGTTAGAAGATCTATGCAGTAGAGACCTGTACTATTGCTGATTGAGCCAGTGGGATTGCACTGGTGTAAGCAATAGCAGTGCCCATCCTATTTCAAACTATGCCCTGGAGAAAATAAAAATGAGAGGTTCCTTAAACAGATCTGATATTGACTAACAAATACAAATGGACAACCAAGGACAACACACCAAGGCAGTTATCCATGTACTACTCCTGGGCGGAATTCTGCACCACTACGCATGCGTAGAATTTATGTTCCCTGCAGATTTCTTTGTATCTCTGCAGAAAAATGACTTTCTGATAGGGAAGCCATAAGAACAGTCATGCGACCGTCCCCAGCAGTACGTTTTGGGTGCCCGAGCAGCCGTCAGAGAGAGAAATCATTGTGGGGCAGGGGCAGGACTGTGGAAGACCTGGTTGGTGGCTCCTACCCTGCGCCAGGCTCAGCTGCTAGTCCGGGCTAGGCTGGGGAGGATGGGACTACTACTTCCTCTGCACAGCATCCAGGGCCGTGTCAGACCCACCCCATATTTCTCCCCCAGCTGTAGGAAGCTCTGCAAGCTCTCCCCCACCCATTGCTCCTCAGCTGTAGGGGGAGGGATCACTGTCCAGGGAACTGCTCCCCCATCCACCCAACCCCTGTGAATTCAGACCCCCTGATACCCAGACCCTCCTGCTGAGCCTCACCTACCCCGCCAGCATCCAGAACACCCCGCCCCCCCAACAAGTCTCACTCCTCCAGTACCTGGACCACCTTGACAAGTCACTTGCACCTGGATCCCCTACCAAGCCCCAACCAGCTTCACATGGATCCCCACCCCACTAAGCCCCATTCACCCAGCATCTGGAACCCCCTACTGAATCCCCCACACCCAGACCTCTCTGCCAAGCTCTATCCCCCCACACCAAGTCACTCTCTGTTGAGCCCCAACCACCTTCACCTGGACTCCCCTGCACAGTCCCATTACTATTGTACCCAGACACACACACCCCAACAAGTCCATGTGCGTCCTGATCCCCCCACACCCAGATTGCCCCATCCAGAGGCCTCTCAACCCACACCTGGATCTCCCCACACTAAGCCCCTCCACACTTGGATCCTGCATTCCTTAGCCTGCCTGCCCCCACGTAGTGCACCTGGCTTGGAGGGGCAGGGCCCTGGGGTGTTTCTGAGGTAGGCCTGGTCCATGTGCTGTATCAGAGTTGGGTGCAGCTTCACCACTGAGTCCATGTCCTGTTGGGGGAGCTGCACAGTGATCTCTCACTTCTGTGCAATCAATGGCCTGTGCTCCTCAATGCCATGCTGGAGTCTCCACATTTATTTAACAAATAACATGTGCAGAATTATAAAATACTATGGGCAGAATTTTTAGGCACATTATGTAAGAAAGTGACCTAAGGTACATTACTCCTGAGGGCATAAAGATCACTGAATTCCTGCTGAATAGGAAACATCTACTTAAAATACTGGCAGCATAACCTCTATAATGGATCAGACTATTAATTAGTTATAAATAGATTTATATCAAAGAAGCTGCCCTGAATTATTTTGCTAAGTAGTGTTTATTGAGAAACGGTAAAACTTACTATAAATAGTAAAAGCTACATCAGTTTGTGCAGGCAAGAAACTATCAGTTTGACTTTCTGGGTTTGTCTACACATAGCTTTACCAAACCCTGTGATTTACTACACCTCATCCGTCTTCCTAAGCTCTGCTACTGACACATGGGTGAAGGCCAATGTACCTACTCCATTATAGCACTTTTAAAGTTAGTACTTAGCCCTAAGCAAAACAGCTAAGAAACAGCAATCTCCTGAATTACAGGGCAGTACAGTAAAGTTTATACAACAAATAACCTCTAAACTCACCCAAGATGTACAATGAATTACTTTAGAAAAATATTTAAATTAAGCAACTTGACGAATGGCGTAGCCATGCCTTTTTTTACGTGTATAACATTTTTACTGTAACTTCTACAAACAGTCAGTAGCTGGCTGTATGATTAATGCAAAGTGGAAGAAAGGAGGATATTTTCTAGTTAGAACTTGCTTTTATCTGCCATGCAGGAATGAAATACAAGTGATCACATGTTCTAACCTAATAAATACTTCGAATACTAAACTCCTTTTCAGTTTATTAGCATGGCGTGACCGAATCTCACTCTACAAACTCCAATTCTTAAGTCAGTTCTCTGGGGACTGATTTCAGAGGTCTACGTATGTGCTTATCAGTGAAAAATCAGAGTCATAGTAGTGGTATCTTTCCATTAAAATTTTATAAAGAAACCAAAACCAATAATAATGATTTCTGTACATCTACCTAACCAACGTTCCCAAATTCAACCCCAGGACTCATAGACTTTAAGGTCAGAAGCGACCATTATGATCGTCTAGTCTGACCTCCTGCACAAGGCAGGCCACAGAATGTCACATACTCACCTCTGTAATAAACCGCTAACCTATGTCTGAGCTACTGAAGTCCTCAAATCACGGTTTAAAGACTTCAAGTTGCAGAGAATCCTCCAGCAAGTGACCCTTGCCCCCTGCTGCAGACGAAGGTGAAAACCCACCAGGGCCTCTGCCAATCTGCCCTGGAGGAAAATTCCTTCCTGACCCCATATATGGCAATCAGTTAAACCCTGAGCACGTGGGCGAGACTCACCAGCAAGACACCCAGGAAAAAATTCTCTGTAGATGGGCTGGGATCTGAGTTACTACCATTCCATCACAGGCCATTGGGCATATTTACCGCTAATAGTCAAAGATCAATTAAATTGCCAAAATTAAGCTATCCCATCATACCATCCCTTCCATAAACTTATCAAGCTTAGTCTTGAAGCCAGATGTGTCTTTTGCCCCCACTGCTACCATTGGAAGGCTGTTCCAGACCGTCACTGCTCTGATGGTTAGAAACCTGTGTCTAATTTCAAGTCTAAACTTCCTGATGCCCAGTTTATATCCATTTGTTCTTGTGTCCACATTAGTACTGAGCTTAAATAATTCCTCTCCCTCCCTGATATTTATCCTTCTGATATGTTTATAAAGAGCAACCATATCTCCGCTCTGCCTTCTTTCGGTTAAGTTAAACAAGCCGAGCTCTTTGAGTCTCTTGTCATAAGACAGGTTTTCCATTCCTTCGATCATTCTCATAGCCCTTCTCTGTACCTGTTCCAGTTTGAATTCATTCTTCTTAAACATGGGAGACCAGAACTGCATGCAGTATTCCAGATGAGGTCTCACCAGTGCCTTGTATAACGGTACTAACACCTCCTTATCTCTACTGGAAATACCTCACCTGCTGCATCCCAAGACTGCATTAGCTTTTTTCACGGTCATATCACATTGGCAGTTCATAGCCATCCTGTGATCAACCAGTACTCAGAGGTCCTTCTCCTCCTCTGTTACTTCCAACTGATGAGTCCGCAGCTTATAACAAGTATCAGAGGAGTAGCTATGTTAGTCTGGATCTCTAAAAGCAGGAAAGAGTCCCGTGGCACCTTATAGATTAACAGATATATTGGAGCATGAGCTTTCGTGGGTGAATACCCACTTCATCACATGCATCCGATGAAGTGGGTATACACCCATGAAAGCTCATGCTTCAATATGTCTGTTAGTCTATAAGGTGCCACAGGACTCTTTGCTGCTTTTTACAGCTTATAACAAAAATTCTTGTTATTAATCCGTAAATGCATAACCTTGTACTTTTCACTATTAAATTTCATCCTATTACTATTACTCCAGTTAACAAGGTCATCTAGATCTTCCTGTAGGATATCCTGGTCCTTCTCTGTATCGGCAATACCCCCCAGCTTTGTCTCATCCGCAAACATTATTAGTACACTCCCACTTTGTGTGTCAGGGTCAGTAATAAAAAGATTAAATAAGATTGATCCCAAAACCTGTCCCTGAGGAACTACACTAGTAACCTCCCTCCAGCCTGACAGTTCAGCTTTCAGTATGACCCGTTGTAGTCTCCTCTTTAACCAGTTCCTTATCCACCTTTCAATTTTCATATTGATCCCCATCTTTCCCCAATTTAACTAATAATTCCCCATGTGGAACTGTATCAAATGCCTAACTGAAATCGAGGTAAATTAGATCCACTGCGTTTCCTTTGTCTAAAAAACTGTTACTTTCTCAAAGAAGATCAGGTTGGTTTGGCATGATCTACCTTTTGTAAAACCATGTTGTATTTTGTCCCAATTACAATTGGCCTCAATGTCCTTAACTACATTTAGTCAAAAGAAATGAACAGTTTAACACAGGAAGAATTCATGTGTATTACAGCCCCATGACAGCAGCACTTTAATGATTTCTGAGATACTCAAAATCTTATTTTCAATTACTCAACTTTCTGCGGAAAATTTTTTTTACTTTGAGCTAAAAATCTCCATGTTTATTTTTAAACCAAAGGAATCTCTTTGGTAAAGTTTATGGCAGTCATTTCTGGATAAAGGCTTTCTCTGACGGAAGTAAGAAAGTCGATACTATTGGCACTTAGATAACTCAACAAGTTTGGAGCTTAACATTCCATGTAGTCAGAAGAACATGTACTTTGCTAAATTGGAAGAAATTAGTTGAGCTTTAGTTCAGTGAATACAGAATACTGGATTTGTTCAGTAAGCAATATAGACGTAGACATGTCAGCCCTAGGATATTAGGCAGAAAAGGTGGGGGACATAGTATCATTTATTGCAGGGCTTTGGAGCAGAGCCTGGAGCTGGAGTGCAGAGCAGCTCCGGAGCAGTGGAGCCGCAGGTTTTTGCTTGGAGCGGAGCCAAAGCACAGCTCCAAAGCCCTGATTTGTTGGACCAACTTCTGTCGCTAAGAGACAAGGTTTTCAGCCACATACAGTACTTCTTCAGGTCTGGAAGAGCCACTTTGAGCATCATAGCTAAATACAAGATGGAACAGATTATTTAGTGTAAATAGTTAACATATTCTAAAGGGACCATTCAAGGTAGACTGGCCCATGTCTGCAGCCATAGGACAAAAAGAGGGGTTAGTGGGTTACAGATTGTTGTAATAAGCCATAAATCCAGTGTCTGACCATGATTTTTAGTGTCTAGCAGATTTATGAATTTAACTCCCAGTCTCCTCTTTTGAAAGCGTTGTGCAGGTTTCCTTCGAGGAGGAGGACTGATATGTCAGAGTGATTACATAGTGAAAAGTGTTCACCCACAGTGGACAGGGGTTTTTTGTCTTTTATGATATTCCCATGAGTTCATTTGAGCGCACAGAGATTGTCTCATTTCACCCACGTGGCAGTTGTTGAGGCACTTCCAGCACTGAATGAGGTTCACTGAATGAGACTAGGAGTCCAAGGGGGCCACACTACAGTTACTCAATGAAGGTGAACTGTAAAGAATGGGGCAGACAATCCCCAAAGCTGGTGGATATTCCAATATTTAGACTTATTAAACCAGCACAAAACAGCTTCTAATACCTTACTAGTTACCCAGAAGCCAACAAAGTTCCCTTAAAGCAACCCAGCCTTAGGCCTTCACCTAGACACCCAAGTCAAATATGATGAGGATTACTAAAAATTTTATTCATCATATAACAAAAGTTCTACCAATCCCAAAGGATCGAACACATTACCTCCCAGATTAATGAATATTTCACATCTTACCCAAATATACACTTACAGCCAATTCTTATTAACTAAACCTCATTTAAAAAGGAGAGAGTATTGGTTAAAAGATCAACATACACATACATATGAGTACAGTTCTGAGATCAGATTCATAGCAGAGATAGTGAGCTTTGCAGTTACAAAGAGTTTTTTTGGAACTAGTCCATAGGTAATAGTCCAATGTTCATATTCAGGGTGATCCAGATTAGGATTGGAGATCTCAGTCTTATGATTTAAGCACCCCCTACATGAAGCATCAAGCAGATCTGAGATAAAAAGGAAGTAAACACTAATGGGAATTGTGTGTGTGATCCTGGGAGACTAACTTCCCAGATATAGACTGGAGGACAAGTGCTAATAAGAATAATAGGGCTCAGATTTTTCTGGATGTGATAGCTGATGGATTTCTTCACCAAATAGTTGAAGAACCAACAAGAGGGGATGCCATTTTAGATTTGGTTTTGGTGAGTAGTGAGG
>NC_133770.1:252962932-252979815 GCF_003597395.2 Chelonoidis abingdonii | reverse complement strand
TTGTTATAGAAGTGGAGGGGTAGGATTCTGTGGCCTGCTTTGTGCAGGAGGTCAGACTAGATGATCATATTGGTCCCTTCTGACCCTAAAGTCTATGAGGACCCAAAGGGTTTTTATACAATTCCAGGCCTTCTCTTGACAGGTTGGAGTCCTTAGGCAAACAATAGGCAATCATGGAGACTGAAGTAGGCCTATTTCCTAAGCATTACCCATAATTAGCTATGCAGATTAACACAAGGCAATTGACTGTTTTTCCACCATTCACGGGTGATTTACTATACATTTCAAAGAGATGACTACTACGTTTTCAGTTCATTTAAATGTTAATATTTCCTTTTGAACTCTGAATTAACAGAACATAGCATGGGCATTGTTAACCTCTAACAGTATATATGTAAACACCCAAATTCACAAATATTATCTACCAAAATGTCTAAGGGTTGAATCTGGGTCAATTAGCTGTCAAGCTGCTTAACTCTTTCTGACCATGAGTCACACTTTGTACAAGAATTGTTGCAATTATATAACAGTGGTAGCAACAATTACTTGCCTGGTCATACTCTACTCAGAGAATGTCACAACCACAAGTTGTGATAGGCATGTGTAAGATCCATCGATCTTGAAAGGTGTGTTGTGGGGGAGCATTGATTGTTGGAGCAGTGAAGATACGCCTGCAGGTTTTGCACCTGTTATTCTGGTAGGGTCTGGTGCCGTGTTGAGTCCGTGTGTCTTTGTCTGTAGGGACATTTGCCTCTAATGACAAAACTGCTCACAATTACCACATCTCCACTGATAATCATAACAAAAAAAAAAGTCATGTGACTGACCACCACAGAGCAGATGAAACCACAGTTGATTACATTGATTGCTTCAGGAAAAAAATTGACTGAAATCTTTAAACATCACAATCATCATAATCTCTCCATTGCCAAGATGACAGCCATACAGTCCCTGAAATCTAACCACCAGATAGTGATCAAACCAGCAGACTGGGGATGCCAGAGCAGTCCTCAATGACAGCTTCATTAACAAGGCCAACTAACTCCTCTCCAACACCACTTACTATAAAGAACTCAAAGACAGCCCCATACCACAGTTTACCCAGGAAATTAAGGATACCATCAAGTCCTTCCCAAAACAATACCTAGAGAAACTCTAGAAACTCATCCCCCATGAACCCACTACATAGACCTTCTACATGCTTCTCAAGATACACAAACAAGGGAACTCGGGAAGACACATCGTATCTGGACATTTCATCAATGGAAAATGATATGCACAAATCTTTTTATGTCAAGTAGAGGTTCCCCGACATGTCAAGCTAAACACATACTGGTTTAGATAAAACAATAAAAACAAGTTGCAAAAAGAAAGATTTTAGGTGACTACAAGTAAAGTCAAAATTGGTAAAGATATGAAAACTAATGCCTAATTTAGCAAGCTAAATGGATTCAAAACAAAGGTTTTATCATATGCTGATAGCAGTCTATACGGCATGAAAAGCCTCCCTGCCAGGACCCCTCCACCAGTTCAATGTTTATCTCCAGCTGAGGTTCAGGCAATAGCCAATCTATTTACAAGAAAACTCCCAGCTGTTTCATTGTCAATATGTAAAGTTCTTGCTCACATCCGCCATCCTGCCAAAGAACAGCTGCTTATCTAGGTGATGGTCCATTATAGTTCATCTGATTATGCTGATATCTGGCTGGAGCTCCAGTGTCTTGGCTTCTGAAAAACTGGTTTGGGCCTGCTTTTCTTGAACTTGGAGCATATTATAGCAATGTTATATATTAGAATCTTATAACTTTACATACAATTCGTATAAACCTATTTTACCACGACAATAATGTTCAGTGGATTACGAGTTTTCAAATGATACCTCACAAAGCATACTTTGTACAATATTTATCATAGTCTTGTAAAAATGGTGAACATGGGGTACAATCTGTCACAATCACATTTGATGGTATGGATCTATTGTATGAGCTCATTTTTTGAAACTCAAGAGAAACAGCTGACAGTTAGCACACCACAAGGCTAACATCTTTTCGACATCAACAGCAAACATTACAATGGAGTCAAGAGGCACACTCATAGAACTCCCTGTCCCTCCCCAGATAATAGAAAGGCATGTAGAAAATGAAAGGATTACAAATTCAAAGAACTACTTGGATTTAAAAAAAAAAAAAAAAAGAGGTTGGACAGAAGGACAAACTAATCTGGAATGAATCTGGGAACAGACTTGGAGAAATACCACTTTGGGGTACATGTGAAGGAGTGTGGTATGTCATTAGGCACAGGAGCACCCAAAAGGCAACAGCTGCAAAGAGAAACAGCTGAACGGAGAGGGACCTGACAATGACAAAACGACTAATCAAAAGAGACAGAAGAAAATGCTTTTTAGAAATGTAGAAAGATACCTTTTTTATTCATTGTTACTAAAATTCATTGCGACCAAAAATAAGGCAAATTTACACCAAGTCTTACAATTTCAGACTAGATATGTTAACATAATAAAAACTGTATCGCTAATAAAAGTTTCCTTTTTTTTTTATAATCTGGACTTTGATTTCAGACTTCATCTTATGTCTGGGAATTTAACAGACCATCTTAGAGAGAAAAAACAACAACTTCAATACCCTAAGAAAAAAAGTGAGTGAAGCAATTCTGTCTGGAGCCTAGCCCAAAGAGTTCTTAATCAAGAGGGCTTCCGATAAGGAGACTTCTCCTACAAGGCGTGGTGTTTGTACTGTGGTTTCATGGTGATTGCCTACTAAACTCTGCTCTTATGTTGGGGCACTGGTGATGACTAAGGCTGTGAGTTTGTCACAGAAGTCACGGATTCGGTGACTTTTTGGGACTTACATGACTTCTGAAGTGACCGGTGCAGCTGGCCTGGGGGCTGCCTGGGCAGCTCAGGCAGCCCCTGGGCCAGGGCACTGGTCCCTGCTGGAGCAGTCTTGGTCCACTGTGCCCCTCTCCCCCAACAGCATCAGGCGTTTGGGTGGGGAGCCAAGCGCTGGGATGCGGGAGTGTCATAAATAGATAGCTAAGGGTTAATGTTTCTTTTACCTGTAAAGGGTTAACAAAGGGAACCAAACACCTGACAAGAGGACCATGCTAGGCAATACGGGAGGTCCAGCATTTTTTTAAAAAGCTCAGGGACAGAATTTTTGGGTCGTGTCCTTTTGTCTGCTCTCAGCTAGGAGAGGGGTCTTCTATATCTCTTCAGCTTCTAATATTTCAGTTTCAAAGTTGTGAGTACAAAGGTAGCGTAAGTTCTTTTTTTTTTTTAAAATTTCGGTTTTTGCCCTGTACATGTCTTCTTTTTTTATTGCCCCACCATCTGTGTATCTGGCTGGGTGGACCATGTTCTTTATGTAGTTTTGGTCCTATACTAAATCCAGGTGATATCCCGGTAGTAGCCATTTAAATTGTATTTGTTTTTGGATTAAGGCTGTTATCCCTTTCTATTGTTTATTCATTTCTATAAGTTTGAAAACCCTGTATCTTCATCAGACACGGATTTACAGAGAACTGTTATCTATCTTTTTCTTTTTTTATTAAAAGTTTTGCTTTTTAAGACCTGTTGATTTTTTTCCCTAGTTGAGCCCACAGGAACTGGTGGAGAAACGAAAGACAGGGGGGAGGGGAAGACTGCTCTCTATGTTTAACTCTCCTAGGTCCCAGGGGGGAAGAAGCTACGGGGAAGAGAGATAGAACTTTTCTGTTCCTTGTCTTTGGTTTGTCTCTTTGTGGAAGAGAAGACATGTTCTTGGTATTGTGATGTAAAGAGGTTGCATAGTAACTCTCAGTTAGCCCAGAGAGGAAATTCTGGGTGGAGAGAGGTGGGGGGGGGGGGAATGGTTTATTTCACCTTTGTTGTAGACTCAGGGCATCTGAGTCTTGGGGGGTTCCCCAGGGAAGGTTTTGGGGAGACCAGAGTGAGCCAAACACTGGAAATTGGCTGGTGGCAGCGATATCGGATCTAAGCTGGTAATTAAGCTTAGAGGGTTCATGCTAGCTTCTCAGGTTATGAACGCTAAGGTTCAAATCTGAGTAGGAAGCTATGACAGGGAGGGGGTGAGAGTTTTGGGCAGCGCTTACCTCAGAGGGTCTTCTAGATAGAGATGCGGCTAGGGAGATCTGCGTGCTGCCTCCACCTTCAGGCACTGCCCCGGCAGCTCCTATTGGCCATGGTTCCCGGCTAATAGGAACTGCAGAGCCAGCACTCAGGGATAAGGCAGCGCGCAGAGAGGAGAAACTGGGTAGGGAGCCTGCCAGCTCCACCAATCCCTCACTCTCCCCCAGAAACCAGCAGGGGTCCCAGGCCACACGCTGCTGCCTCCTCTCCCTCCCCAAGCACCCATGACGCCTCCTGGACCACCTCCTCCCCAATTTAATCATGGGTATATAGTAAAAGTCATGGACAGGTCACGGACTGTGAATTTTTGTTTACTGCCTGTGACTTGTCCATGACTTTTACTAAAAATACCTGTGACCAAAACATAGCCTTAGTGATGACATCATGTAAACAAGGTTTATGACAGAGAATTTTGACTACACCCACAATCAAGAAAAATCAAAGGTCTGTTTCTCACAAGCCACACTAGGAAAAAAAAAACAAAGAAATTATCACTTACAGTCAAAGACTGGATACTACAAAAGAGATGCAACAAATTCACAGACAGATTTGCAGTTGTGCTCCTCCTCTCAGCTGTGTGATAAGAGTCTCAACACTAACATTTTATCAACATAGCTATTTTTTATTTAATGGACCCTATTACATAATGAAGCAGTAGTTCTGAGTAATACCTATTTAGTGAAGAAAACCCTGGCTTTCACTGGAGAACAGACATCCAAAAGATGTTTTGCTCTTCCACAGTAGCTCTAACCAGCTACTATACAAAAACAAGAGCATCTTTAAACGCAAGTTAGAGCAGCAGCATGTACCTTGTTAGAAGAACTTTCCACAAGCTAGGGGAAATAAAGGAATAACCACCAAATTCTAACATGGAAGACATTTCACCTACCTAAAGCTGCAATTTTAGTTTTATTTAGAGAAAAATCCCACATTCACTTCTAAAAATATATATTTTGTGGAGTGTTGCTGTTGCAGAATGGCAACTACAGTGCACCACAGCAATGGCTCCAGATCAATAGTAAGTTTTAACCATCCATACACAGGGCCTAATCCTAAGACATATTCAGTGATCCCTGCAAGAGTCTTAAAATGGCATGGGATCAGACCGTCCATTTGTACAGTGCTTTTGGATTCTTTATGATGAAATGTGTTAACTGTCACTTGATCTACCTATGCTGACCCAATTTACAAAGGTAATTTTGTTTTCAACAATTTAAACAACATTTTTCTAACAATGTTCATAATGGGCTTATATGGTTTAGTTCTAACACATACAATAACTTAACGATTACTATGTTGTCAAATAAGCATAATATTCACTTATTTTACCAATCAATGAAAATCTGAATAAATTTAGTCTTTCACTTGCATTTGTGCCTTTTCCTGTACCCCTTCCTCTCTCTCTCCCTGCCAGTGCACAATGCCTCCTTGCTCTCCTTCAAATTCTTTCTAAAAATTTGCTTCTTTTAGCAAGCCTCCTATCTCCTCAATTAAAAATCCAGTTATATATCAAACTGTCATAAAAAGCCTGGGACTAACAAAATGTGTAACAAACCTGAACTACTTACATTACATTTTTCTTGCATCATCTTTGATATCTGTCTACGTAAGATTTTGGGGGCAAGGATCATCTTTGTTTATAAAGCACCAAGAGTTAGTGTCACTATATAAATTACTAAACCAAGACACACCTGATTGCTGAACATAGTCTCTCATACCAATTGTTGACAAATTTGTTTAGGAAAGTAATTTTAAAAACAAAAAGTAAAGTACTTATATGCTTATTTAAGTAATTACATAGCTCAATTTACACAAACTATGATTCTTAATTTTTACATTATGTTAAAAATGTTGAATGATATTTCTTATTAAATAAGAAAGTTATAATAGATACATTTTTACTTGTGATTTGAGTCAAACTGCTTGGATGGAAAATCAAATTCAATTAAAATTGGGCAAAAACAGCAAACAAACTTTTAAAAATTAAATACAACTACCTTAAATGTTCTGGAAACAAGAAAAACACATTCATTAAAAAGCTCATCAGAACATGTTTTCCATTTAAAACTAACTGATTTATTAAAACAAGAAAAGTGTTATCTACAGTTGATTAATTGAACTGATTGTTTCTGGGCACTGTCTTTCAAGATATCAGAACTTCTGAATCTGATCCTCTCAAACTTGATTTTTATTCATAGACTGGAAAAGGAAAACAAGCTTTTCTGCTTTTTCTAACTCTGAATTTAAGTCTGAACTTCTCATTGAACTGAACAAGTTTAATAAACTCAACTAAAAAAAAAATTCCAACTGCACCTGAAGTAGAGGCTACTGCTGTCAAAAGCTGATTTAGCACTTCAACAAATTTTGGTTCCAGATGACCACCACCAGGTCAGAGATTTAACTTTCTTTAAAACATGGCAGCAAACATATACTAAATACTTTTTTAGTTTAATTTAAATGTTTTCATTAGATTATAAACAGGGCTTAAATTCTCAGAGTATTTCCCAGAACACACTCCCAGCCCTGCCACAGCCTATAAAAACTTTAGAGGGGTTGAAAGTATTTACCGGAGCTCTGCTCTGGACAGCTCCAGCAGAATTTAAGCCCTTATTATAAGTGCAAGTCTTAACATAGGCTGTCAACTTCAAATAGGCTTATTTTTAAAAAAAAAATATTTAAATTAAATGCAATTTATATGTGAGACTACAATTTAATCATGAGTATTTTTCATAAAAGTCATGGACAGGTTATGGGGCCATGATTTTTTGGGGTTTTTTGCCTGTGATGTGTCCATGACCTTTACGAAAAATATTCATGATTAAATTGTAGCCTTAGTCATAACACTTATCTTACTATGTAGACAGACCTACCAGCCAACATATCTATGTCTCCGTCATCTCCAAGATTTATGGGCATCCTCAAATGCATTGCTTCAAGCATTACTAATGCCACTCTTTATAGGAACAGCTGGCCAATTTGCCCAGAATTAATGATAGACACAATTAGGCAGCACGTGAATGCACACATCCAGTTGCTCCAAAATTCTGTTGTATGAAAATGGTTTACATGGGGGCAGATTAACTGAGGATTCAAGGAAAGCTGAATTTCTTTCATAACGACTCTACAATCAAAAAATTTGGGGATCCATAAACAGTGTAACATGAAGGGACATGTATACCAAGGCTGCATTATTAAGACTATGCCATATGCTACATTACTTCTACAAGTCTGTTGCTTGCCTATGATTACAATTCAACCTAGACAGCTACAAATTTTTTCTACTCAGCTGAAATAGAGCGCAAAACCAGTGTGATTTACGTAATTTTATCTTTAAAAAAACCTGAATCAAAACAAAGTTCAGGCAATTTCAACAGTAATACTAGAAAGATTACATTTTCATTCTCCAAAAACTTGTCACTTTTAGCAATTTTTGTTCTGAACAGTAAGATAAGAACATGATATTCTGTCTTATTGAAATGTCCATTAGTTGACAAAGTACTGAGCCAGTGTCAGATTTAGCCCAAGTCTGCTGGAAGTCTAAAAACTCAACGTGTTTCAACTAAATCTAGCCAAATTTTTGGACACCACCCTGTAACTAGTTACCTACTGACAAATGTAGCCAGTGCCTGTCCTCAGAGAAAGCTGAGAATCCCCTTGTGTCCTGACACATGCCCTCAAAATGCTGAACCATCATCATCAGAAGCTACTTAGACTCACAGATCTGAGTTTTGAAAGATTTTTGTGCCAAGCTAAGGCCTTGGCTACACTGGTGCTTTACAGTGCTGCAACTTCCTCGCTCAGGGATGTGAAAAAAACACCCCCCTGAGCGCTGCAAGACACAGCGCTGTAAAGCTAAACCCCATGAGGACGTGGAGTACATGCAGTGCTGGGAGACCTCTCCCCCAGCGCTGGCGCTGCAACTACACTCACACTTTAAAGCGTTGCCGCGGCAGCGCGTTAAAGTGTGAGTGTAGCCATACCCTAAGTCCAGATCTAAATTTTTCAGGTGGTGTATCAGCTACTTTAAGACTCAACTTTGAGAAGTCAATGGATGCTCTGAAAATTTTGACCTTAACTGTCTTTGCAGCTGGTACAAATTATAGATTCAGAATTGAAGCTTGAAGAGCAAGCTGCTGAATGAGTTTTGATCATGTTTTAGGAATTCTGGCATCTGGATTTTTCCAGATCATTGTTACTGACTATATTTGATCAGTTTAGAGGGGATGATTTTGAAGTCTAAGGACAAAAATTGGTTGGCATTACAAATATCCAGCTTTTTCCTATGCCCTCTGTTGGAAACCTGAAGACTGACAAAATGCGTGAACTGAGTTCTGCCTTCATCACCACCAAGATGTGGAGTTGGTCTAAAAACAATAAAACCTTGAGGGTTTTTTACCTGGCAAAAAGCGATGTCATTTCTTACCATTTTTCATGGAAGTTTTTGTCCTTCAACCAGCTCTACAGCAACAGTTTTGGAAGAACACAGAGAGATAGTGTTACAACTGTACATTGGCTAATACTTACAATTTAAGTAAATGAAACCTGTTTTAAGCAACTACCCAAGGAAAAAGAATAACATCAGTTGCCTCAAGTTAGTCCCTCACAGCTTCACATTGGAGGAATGTCCCTTAAAACAGGAAGTTGGTCAAAAACCTTACTCTATATTTTACAATATAAGCTGGTAAACTAATCCAGTGGTTTTCAAACTGTGATCCACAAATTCCACAAGGTCCACAGACTATGTTGAAGGGGTCTGCGAAAGGCAGTCATTACCATAGAATGATGATTTTCAAGCTGGGGTCTGCAGACTATGTGTAAAATGTCCAAGGGGTCCTCACCACCATTTGAAAATTTTTAGGGGTCCACAAATGACTAATGGTTGAAAACCATTGCACTAATCTAGATTATTCTTTTAACTGGAACATGGAGGTAGTGGTTACAACACACAAATGAAGCCATCACTCCTAGGCTTTACTTTTGGTTCTGCAACTCACTTACTGTAACTCACGTAATGACTTTCTGCAAATTACTTAACTTCCGTGACTCAGTTTCCCTAAGTGTGAAATAGCAACCGCATTTACCGACCAGGGATGTGAAAAGACTTAAAGTAGCAACTTCTGGGAAACATTTTAAAGTGCAGTAGCATGCATCCTGTGCACTTTATCCAAAGCCAGGCAGACAGCCCCTCCTCTGCAGGAGGAAGGTACAGCTTGCAAAGGCTCGGCCTATGCCGTGGCGGATTGGGGGAAGGACCCTCCAGGCAATATAAGCAAGGCGTTAACTCCGTTATTGACACAAGCAGATCCCGATCCAGCAAAGCGGGTTGCAATGGGGAGGCCCCGCTCGGCCCCTCCCTTAACCCCACCTGCGTCTCCGTTCTCCACCTGCCCCACCCACTTAACTGCCTCCTCCGCTCCCCTCCCCACATCCAGCCGCTACAGGCAACCGCTCGCTCTGGCCGCGCCCCAACCCGCCCCGCCTCAGCCGCCGCACCCCCAGCACCCCGATCCACCACGCGCCTACCCCCGCTCCCTCTACTCGCCCCCCTCCCCGTGGCCAGACCACAGCGCCCCCCGGCCCCAGCCTCACTCACCGCCACCCTCCCGGCGGGGCCCCACAGGCCGTAGTCCTCACTCACCTGTCGGCGCTGAGGGTCCAAGCCCCCGGACGAAGAAAGGAAGAGGCTGGAGCCAGAAAGCGGAGCAATAACACGGGCTCCCCACCCTACGCTCCGCCCCCGAGCACGCCTTCCCCAAATGGGCGCAACGGCGCATGCGCGAGACACCCCCACAGACAGCCGTGAAATTCTCGAAAGGGGATGTTGGTTTCGTCCAGGCGCGGCCGAGGCCACGTGATCCCAATTCCGCGCCGCCCACCCCCCACCCCGCTCCCTCAGAGACCGTGCTTTAATGCCGCCCCCAACACTTCTCTCTAAGGCCTGGGGGGAAGAGCAGAGAACTCAGCGGGCGGAACGGAAAGAGCGAGGTCATGTGTCCTACTCGGACACTACCGGTCGCTGACCGCAGCCCGTTGACACAGGAGCCCCGGTCCCATATGGCCCGGACATGGTTGCAGACGGACCGCTTGCGGCCGGACGCTCTGACTAGGTTCCCCAGGATGCAGGCGGGTCGGGCCAAGCACAGGGTGGCGCATCATGGCGACAGCGGTTATTATCCTGAGGTCTTTACGCCGAGACGCCGCCTGGGTGGGGAAGCGGCTCCTGTCCGAAGCTGGAGGCACGAGGCGCGGCTGGTGGCGGCAGGCGCAGGTGGGGGGCTGGCGGGAGAGGTGGCAAGTGAGCCCCGCGTGGGAGACGCGCTCTGGGGACCGTTTCCTGCCCCTCTCCGCCGGGGCAGTCACAGGCCAGGTCGCTGCCCCAGCTTGTCATGCTCGCCGGAGAGAGACCATCCCTGCCGGAGCGGGGATTCTTTCAGGGGCCCTTCTCCCTGCGATCGAAGCCTCCTATCCACCGCCCCGGTCCGTCCCTTGCAGGAGCCCCCCGCATCCCCCATGCCCCTTCCCGGCATAAACCTACGGTCCGCAGGGCTGGCGCGCTCGGCCCTCTTTCATCCCCCTGCCTGGGTCGAGGGGGCCGGGCCCAGCTGCCATGGATCCCTATCCAGTCACGGTTCTAGAAAGTGCAGGTCAAGACCTAGTTTAGAGTGACCAGATGTCCTGATTTTGGGGTCTTTTTCTTATATAGGCTCTAATTCCCTCCTCCCCCATTTTTCACACTTGCTGTCTGGTCAGCCTAACCTAGTTAGCCACAGGACTGAAGACAAACATGAATCTGCCTCAGGTATCCTCTTTCTCAAACACTTCTAACTATAGCACCGCAACATATCAGGTTCGCCTGCTGCCCAGACGCTGCCCTTACTAGTATCAGCCCAAAACACAGCAGCAGAGCTCGTGGCTAAAGCAATGCCTGATATGAGCTACTTCTAGAGAAGTCAGATGCCTTTTGTCCACACAGGCAGTCCCAAACAGGTTGCACATTGCTTGTCTTTTCTGAGCTGTACTACACTTGGTTGCTGGTCCACTATGAGTCGTCAGTGACTGTTGTCTTGATGCCCTCATTTCCACTGATTGAAGCTTTTACTTTTAGTGTCATGGCCACTGGGGAAAATAATCTGTTTACTCGTCACTGTTTAAGATTTAATTTTTTCATGTGTGGCAGTTGAATGCAAAATTGATGAGTCTCGTAGAAAGGAATATGAAGAAATAAATAAGAATTATTGGTGACGGATAATATTCTGGCTTCTAAAATAGCTGGGTTTATGGTTTACAAAATTAATAATGTTTTAAGGGTTGTATGACTTAGGCCATGTCTACACTGCAAAATTAAGTCAACCTAATTTACACTGACATACGGCCGCCGTAGTAATTACGTCGCTTGTGCATGCCTGTGCTTCGCTCCTACATCAACAGTGAGCATCCTAACCAGGAGCGGTTGTATTGATTGTACTGTCAATGTGGGGCATTGTGGGATAGCTCCTGAAAGCCAGTAACAGTTGACATAAGCAACACAGTGTCTATACTGACACTGCATTGACCTTGACTCTATCATGCTTGTGGAGGTGGAATTATTAAGACAGCATAGTGGAGCAGTTACATTGGCGGGAGCAAAATTTAGTTGTAGACCTTTTCACAGTTAGATTAAGGGTAAGATGCCCTGCGTTGACCTAACTGTAGTGTATTCCAGGCCTTGGATGTGTATGCTTGTTGTTGCATAAATAGCATGTCAAGTTCTCAACACTTAAATCAGTATTTCTGGTTTTTATGTCTTAAAACACACAAACCATGACATTCTTAATTACAAGTCTGGTAATGAGCTGGTATTTGATTTAGCAAAGTGACAAAATTAGCAAAGAGAGTCTGAATACTATTTGAGCATCAAATCAGTTAAGAGATAAAGAGATCCTTCCAAGTCAATTATATTTGTGAGTTTCAGGCAAAAGTTTAGGCTATCTGCTAAGTTTCCAATTACACTTGAAGCAGGAGGAAAATAACTCATAATTTGACTCAGCCTTTAGGAAATTAAAACGACGCTTTTTGACTTTTTTTCTAAATTGCTTACTCGTCAGAGCATATTCTAAATTCACATTTTACCAAACAACTTCTGTATTCTTGCTTATTGTTTTGTCTTGTATTCTTCGCACAATTAAACAGTTACTTTTGTTTTGTAATTCTTTCTTCATGTTAATAGTTCATAGGTTCATGTGCCAAAGTATAATAATGAGTCAATTCCCAAAGCCCAGTTTCCTGTTTGCACAGTAAAAAATGAAACCTTGAAGTTGAAACCTTAGAACTGTTTCTAGTATTGTTACTCTGTAACTTCTGAGAGCCTCTTGGACACACAAGATTGGAATGTAATTGCTGGTCCAGAGCAATTGTCAAATTTTATAGCAGATTATAAACTTACTTTATTTTTCTTTTTAGATGTTTGGAAAATTAACTCTCTTCAGAAGAGGGCTTGCACTCTCAGCAGTTTCTTACTTGGGTTATGAAGCTTACAACTCTATTTCTCACGCTGCTGTGGTTCATGCTAGTGTCAAAGGTAAAGTTCTATGAATTCAAATGTCCTGAGGTCATTCAGTTGCAGACTTGGTACTTCTTTACAGTACCAAAACTTTGTGAGAAGCATTTTATGTAAGGCTTTCCAATATCTCCATTATAGGCTATTTTTATATAATCTGTTCAACTGTAGGCTACCGTGAACTAAAATTTAGTGTAGTTCTTGTTTAGCATGGCTCACTTCTCAGAAATATCACTAGGAATGTAGCCAAAACTTTTCTGCGTGGGTAAGATAAACTTGTGACACAGTTGCTGTTCCTTTGAAATCGTTGTTGAGAGGTGAGGTTGAATTAGAGATTCAGAATAGAGCTATTCATCTTTGATTCAACTGTAGAATTAAAATTTGAGTTTTTGTTGGTGCTAGTGAAAATCCACATAATAACTTATGATAGCAGCATTGGGCTCATGATTTTAGCTAGAAATGGAGCAAAATGTCTTGGTCTGAAATGTAAGTGCTGGAATCTTTGGAAATATAGTAAAACATTAAAGATTCAGTCTAAAGCCTCGTTTTAAGTAGTCTTTACACATATTATTTGATCAAAATTAAATCAGTACAATGCTAGCTCTCTAAATGCTTCCCAGGCTGCTGAATTTCTTGGAAATTTTATACATCTTTTTTTTTTTCAAATAAGCTCCAAATGAGGGTTCTTGCAGAAGAAATAAACATTGTTTCTACTGCAGTGAGCATAGTGATCTTCCATCTTCCTACTCCTTTGTCTTCTACCAGGTATTGAGGTGAGCTTTTTGCCTAAGTGCTGCATCCTTTAGTGCAGTGGTTCTCAAAGCCGGTCCAACGCTTGTTCAGGGAAAGCGCCAGCCAGGCCAGTTTGTTTACCTGCTGATTCCAAAGGTTTGGCGGTTCGCTGCTCCAGGCCAATGGGGGCTGCGGGAAGGGCGGCCAGCACATCCCTCGGCCCGCGCCGCTTGCCGCAGCCCCTATTGGCCTGGAGCAGCGAACTGCAGTCATTGGGAGCTGCGATCAGCCAAACCTGCAGATGCAACGGGTAAACAAACCGTCCCAGCCTGGAAGGGGCTTTCCCTGAACAAGCGGCAGTCTGGCTTTTAGAACCACTACTTTAGTGCAGTGTTTCTCAACCTTTTTGATACCAGGGACTGACTTGCTGCCTTCCCAAACTGTGTCAGGGAGATCTCAGGGACCAGCACTGGTCCACGGACTGGTTGTTGCTTTAGAAGATTCCACTCTTCAGAGCTTCATTTTCCACGAGGTTTTAGAAATAACTAGAAATACTGGACATAGCTTTATTTTTGCCACCATTTAAGCTATATTTAAGTTAGACTTCACTTTTTTAATAGTTACAGAGCACTGGATTGAAAAAAGTAACTGTACAAATCTTGCCACTTGATGTCATTTTTAAAGACTATCATAGCTCTGAGCACATTATAAAAGAACCTACTGACAACTTTCTGTACACAATTAAAGCAAAGCAGGAAAAATCAAGTGACCAGAGCCCTTAGGGCAAGTTAGCAGACACCAAGACAGATTAGAACTGCTCAAAATTCATGAGGGAATAGAAGATGGTGATTAACAGAGGGAAGAAAAACATTTTAGAAAAGATTTGACTTGACAGCATCGCTTTTGAAATTTCAATCGACATATTAAATCCGATAAGCATCTACTGACCGTTATGGAGATGAATAGAAAGTTTCTAGCTAACCTAAAATAATTAGTCAGTTACTTCAATAGTAACTGAGTGGTGAATATTGAAAACAGTGGAATTTGAGAGAAAAATGTCATCACTGTCAGAAGGCCTAATGTAAACCTGAAGCTTGTGGAGAAACAACTGGAAACCATGGAAAGCATGTCGATTTTTAAACTTGTATGCTTAAGATTGCTTTTGGCCTTGAGGCGCTCTTCATTATCACATTTATACCTAAAATACTGGATTTAGATATTCTTTATCTGTGGTGAAAATGTCATTGAATTCTGAAGAGACAGTGGCAAGAAAGCAACAGCTAAAGGAACAACATTAGCTGTATTAAGGGGCCCATGTTACCAGGGTCAGCTCCAGGTTTTTTGCTGCCCCAAGCAGCCAAAAAATAAAAAGCCTCCATCGCGATCTGCAGCACTTCACTTCATTCTTTGGCGGCAATTCGGAGGCAGGTCCTTTGCTCCAAGAGGGAGTGAGGGACCTGCAGCTGAAGAGCTGGATGTGCTGCCCCTCTCTGTTGGCCGCCCCAAGCACCTGCTTGCTGAGCTGGTGCCTGGAGCTGGCCCTTCATGTTACTAGAAGAGGAATCAGAAGGCTGGCTGAAGCAAGCCTTATCTTATAAGAGAAATCAAAACATTTCCCTTAGGTGTTACCCCAGAGCTACCCAAGGACAATTAAATGAATATTGTCAAAAATAAACTTTTGCCCAAGAAAGGTAAAATCTTTAATAGGTCATGGTCTAGCTCAGTAATCCCCAACCTTTTCTGGGTAGTGGGCACCGGACGACGAGTCACCGTGGCCGGTGGACATGCATCTGCCGAAATGCCACTGAAAAGCAGCGTCATCAAGAGGCATTGCTGCCAAAATGCTGCCGTTGGGGACCACTGGTGTCATAAACAGATAGTAGGAGTTAATAGAACAGAAGTACTTTATATCTCTTTCGACTGTAAAGGGTTAACAAGTTCAGTAAGCCTGGCTGTCACCTGACCAGAGGACCAATCAGGGGACGGGATACTTTCAAATCTTGAGGGAGGGAAGTTTCTGTGTGTGCTGTTAGTTTTTGGTTGTTGTTCACTCTGGGGGCTCAGAGGGACCAGACGTGCAACCAGGTTTCTCTCCAATCTCCCTGATACAGGCTCTTATAAGTTCAAAATAGTGAGTACTAGATAGATAAAGCGAGTTAGGCTTATGTTTGTTTTCTTTATTTGCAAATGTGCATTTGGCTGGAAGGAGTTTAATTGTGTATTTGGCTGAAAGGAGTTCAAATTTGTATTTTTGCTGAAAGGATTTTAATTTGTACTTGAATACTTAGGCTGGGAGGGTATTCCCAGTGCCTATAGCTAAAAAACCCTGTACCTAATCCATCTTAAATTTACAAAGATAATTTTTACTGTTTTTCTCTCTTTAATTAAAAGCTTTTCTTGTTTAAGAACCTGATTGTTTTTTTATTCTGGTGAGACCCCAGGGGATTGGGTCTGGATCCACCAGGGACTTGGTGGGGAGAAAGGAGAGAAGGGTACTTAGAGCAGCACTACAAATTGGAGCTGTGATGGGAGTGGGGAAAATGAAGTCTCCAAAGCTATATAACATTTTCACTTGAGGAAAGCACCTGGAGTGGGTGGTTTTAACCAAAATATTGTGCTTTCTAGACCCAGATGACTCCTATACTTATGAAAGTATTCAACTACAAAATTGAAAAAGAAAAATCTCCAGATTAATTTAGGTACAGGCTGACTGTCTTTCAAACCAGATCAAGATTCAGTGAAGGCTTTGCTCCTGTAGATCATGCGCCTCATGTTAAAACAAGATTATAAAACTTTCATAAACACTGCAATTTTAAGGATTGAGAAAGTAATTGTGGCTAGTCCTGTAAAACACAAATGCTTAACTTGAGTATTTTCATCAACTTCAATAGATTATTCATATCTTAAAGTTATGCATCTATGCAAATGTTTTTGTTAGAATCAAAGGGCCTAAATTTGTATATTTGGCTTGGAAGAGGCTTTGTCACATGGAAGACTTTAGTAGAATAATAAGCATAATTGAAGAGTTAAGAAGAAGAAAGCTAGATACTGGGAAGGCGTATGACCAGGATGAAGTTTCCTTCCAGCAACAATTTAAAAACCCAACAATGGTTGGATGTGGTCATTCTTTTAAAAAAAATCATTAAATCAAAATATAACAAACCTACTGCAAAAATAGAATTATCGGAGGAACACCTTGTTTTTAATTAGGAAGAGGAACCTAGGCAAGCTACTCACATTCTTTCAGGTATTTTATTTATGATCGTGGTAGAACCCTTCAACCATATTTGAGATGTCAATTTGTGGAACACAACTATGTTTTATTCACATAATTACTGTGTGGTGTTGTCATAACTAGATAGGTAAGGTAAGGGTTAAGTTTCTTTTACCTGGAAAGGGTAACCAAACACCTGACCAGAGGACCAATCAGAGAACTGGATTGTTTAAAGTCAGGGGCGGGAATTTGTATAC
>NC_133770.1:252850019-252961263 GCF_003597395.2 Chelonoidis abingdonii | reverse complement strand
TTGCTTTGGGGGTTCCTTTGTACTCACAGACTTTTGTTATAATATGTGAAATAAGAAGGAGTTAGGAGGAAACCTTGTTTACTCACAGCCGAGAAAACAAAAAAGACCCCTGGTATACAAATTCCTGCCCCTGACTTTAAACAATCGAGTTCTCTGATTGGTCCTCTGGTCAGGTGTTTGGTTACCCTTTCCAGGTAAAAGAAACTTAACCCTTACCGTACCTATCTAGTTATGACAGGTGTGAATGAGTCTTATCCCACCATTTCCATTATCAGAAATTTAAACTTTGGAAGGTTATGACACAGAATCAATATGAGGAAAAAGCAAAATGTTAAACTTATTATTTGGGATAGCAACACTATTGAAGAGAAAACACAAAATTGTCACCTTTTAAGATATTTAGTGAATATTAAACTCCTTAATATTATGAGTGAAATTGAATTAAACAACTCTGGTAGCCAAAATATGGAAAAAATCCTAGAGAATAGTACAGCTTCTAACTTTCCAGGTTGAAAATGTTGAAGTGTATTCATTTTTAACGTATTTATCTTTTTTACTTAAATCCAACCCAGGACAGTTTCAAAAATACTAACTTCATGTATTTGCTTGGTGCGGAATGATAAACAGTAAGAATGACCAGACAAAGACCTATATCTTCATAAATAAGACCTAGGTATTATTATTATACAGAATGGGGAACTTACAGTTACTGGGATTACAGGCTGTGCTAAGCCTATTTAGGAACCTACAAAGTAAACCTGGAAGAGCTCTGTGGGGGGAAGAATGTGGTATTAAAAACAAAAATTTTGACGCTCTAGTTTTAAAACCAGTTGCTTTTGCAATTGCTAAGGGCTTAATTCAGCAAAGCTTTGATAAAGTGGTGAGCTGGACTGAAAAGCCCAATTTTGGTTCATTTAATAAAATTGTCATTGTCTGCGGCCTCATGCATGTTACAGTACTTGTTTGATTACTACTGTAACTGTAGAGCCCTTATCTCTGATTTCCAGAACCCACAATATTTTAAAAAGCATAATATCACTGATGTATCTTAATACTTTTGAATTATTTATATGTGCTGCTGGTTATATACAAAATAATGATTTAAGACTGAAAACGTAAGTCACCCTGCAACAAATTATGAAGAAAATACATGGAAGGATCAGTCCAATACTAAGTGACCCTTACTGCATTCATCCACTTTGCCTTGCTATATTTCAGTCCCTGGCCTACCACACACTCTGTGTTCTGATCACTTAGGATGTGTCTGCACTGTGATTGGACATCCTTGGCTAGCCTGGGTCAACTGATTCGGGCTTGTGAGGCTTGGGCTAAAGGGCTGTTTAATTGCGGTGTAGATGTTCGGGTTCCAGAGCTCAAGCTCCAGCCCGAGTCGAACCTCTACACTTCAATTAAGCAGACCCTTGACCCAAGCCCCAGTCAGCTCTCCCAGGCAAGCCGTCGGTTTTTAATTGCACTGTAGACAAGTCCTTATTCATCAGCAAAAACTAAACCAAACATTTTCTGTTCTGTCATTGTGAGGTCATCAGACTAACATTCTAAAATTCCGTTACACTTCTAACACTGTCTGTTACTAAGGGCTGTTTTATAGTTTCATAGAGTAATATTTTTTTAATGTTTCTGTTCCCAGAAGTTGTTCATTGAAAATAAACAAAGCTGGTGCAATTCTGTATCCCATGGCTGCTAAAAGTTAGTATAGGATAGGTAGCCAATTTGAAATTGGAAACACTTGATATTTGTTAGGAAATAGTTGTTTGACCACATCTTAGTGCTGATTTTTTTTTTTTTTTTTTTTTGGTGCTGATTTTTTGTGTTTTAGGGTACTTTGGCTAGCAGCCATTTGGATTGTTATACTTTGAAATATTGTTGCTGATCTGGTAGGCTATCGTATTTATTAATCTTATTGTCTTCTCTTTCCACCAACCCTACCCCTTTTGAAGTTGAGGAAATCATAGAGCAAGCAGACTACCTGTATGGGAGTGGAGAAACCAAAAAGCTCTATCAATTGCTGACCCAGCACAAAAACAGGTATTTTGCTGTATCGAATATCCCCACACGAAGCGCTCCTTTATCAGTTCATGTTAATTAATACAGTAAGTATGATAGCACTGAGCACCCAGCTTGCACCTTTTTGCAGTAAGAGAGAAAATCTGAATTTTCTTCCCTTTCAATATAGAAGGAAGGACCTGGTTCATAGGCTCAGTTTGGGCAGCAGAGGGTGAGCACTCCGATAGCTTTTTCATTGGCATAGGGCCCCTGAGAATAATGTTCTTATAAGAAAGTTGGTGGGCACTCTTCCTGCTTTCCCTGGTATATGTTAGATGGTTAAATACAGACTCTAGTGTGCAAGTATTCTAGCAGAAATGTGGGACAGAGAGCAGTAGTATTGCTTCATCCTAATCCCCCTAGCAACTGAATGGCGTCTCTGTGGGCTTGGAAGGGGGAGAGGAGGTGGTCACTGTGTTACAAAGATGACAATGTGTTTGCTATTGTACAAAACACACCTGCTGGCTATAGGCAAATATAAATTTTGCCAACATGAGTGGGCTGAGTCAGTTCTGACTCTTTTTCTGGAGGGCAGGGAGAAAGAAGAGAACAGAGCAGTTCAGGTGTCCCAGGTCCTGTAACAGAGGTACAGGGAACAGAGCAACCTTTGAACCTCTTGCTCTTTTTCAGGAAGAGAAGGCGGTGATAGAAAGCAGAGTGGTAGGACCAACTGTTCTTTTGTGCTAGAAGTGAAGGAGGAGCAGAGAGGCTTGGATCTGAGAGGTGGGGGAGCAGAGTGGCCCGTAGGGAGAAAGGAGCCATGCAAAGAAAAGGGGTGGGTGGCAGGGAGAAGATTTCGCTAGTGGGGGAGAGGGACACCTGGAATTCACTAATGGAAGCTAGAGGAGTGGGAGAAGACAACCAGTATTTATGTATTATTAAGTCAGGGAAAGAGCCCAAACTTAATGTATTGAGGCAAAAATTCTCCCAACTCTAGGAGCATTCCTGCTCTTTTTCACTGTACTGCTCACCAGCTCTTCCCTTCTTACTTTTATTTCGCTTCTGCCAAGGAAGGGGTTCTTGACCACAGAGAGTATTACTCCTGCCCATACGTCTTAGTTGGACAAAAAGAAGAAAAAACATTGTGCAGACTGGGACAGGACTATGTAAAGGAAAATGCAGGGAACCCTCTGAGGTTTTTCTTCAGAATCCCCTCCTTCAGGGGAAAGGGTGGCTGGCTGGTCATATCTTTCTTGTGGATTAGATATACCCTAGGGGCTTTATGGAGGAACCTTGAGCGCTGGGCTGGGTTGTTTCCAGCTCATCAGAAGGGAAAAGAAGTGGTCCCAGAGAAACACCACGTCATAAGGAAGCTGAAAATTTTCTTAGGAGGAGACATGTAGGCACAAAAATTATAGGAACAGCTTGGAGACTGAGTCACTTAGTTCTACGCTAGGTCAGTACTTAGAGCAGAACTATCCAGTAAACAGATTAGTAATGCCATATTTAATACCTTGCCCCAAAAAAATAATTGTTTTGAGGTTCTAAACTTAACTATCATTTGTTTGACAATGTGTTAGAGACTGCCTGTTTTATGACCCCCAGCATTCCTATTTCTAGATTCAGCGTCTCACAATAATTGCTGACTTTTGAAATGTTCATAAATTGTTTAATCTTACAGTTCAAAATAGAAAATTGTAGGCAGCGTATCAAAACAGAGGAATTGTATTTAACTAACACTCATTGATACTGAGATCTAGCATCTTTGTAAAATGCAGTGAATACCAATGGCACAATAAAAATCTGTGTATACGCAGTCAGGTCACATAGTAACTAATAAAGCCTTTCTAATGTTTGTGTTCTAATTTTGCTGTGTTAGAGAGTATACGTCCCATTTAGTTACTGGTAACACCTATAAGGGGAATCATAACTCTCCATACACAGAGGAGCAACATAGGTGCCAGAATTCTGGTTTTAGATAGTGATTAAGAAGTTTACAGAAAAAAAAGTACACATCTTTTTCTCATTAAAGACATCAACTATACTTTTACATAGTCCCAATTTTGTGTTTCACAGAATATGGCTGGCATTCCAGTAAACTATGAAGGTTGCATCAGAGTTGGTTGAATGAGCTGAACAGGACGTCTGTCTTGTTCTTAAATTATTGTGTGTTATTCCTTCTCTTATAAATTGTTTCTTATATTTTCAGTCTGTGCTCTTTCCCACCTTTTATATTATCACGTGCTCCCATTGCATCCAGTGCTCACTGAAGTTAACTAGGAACCCACGATTAAATGAGCAAGCTCCTTGTGAGGTCACATGCTTAGAAGGAGTCTGTCACTGCCTGCAGTGCTGTTCAATTGTAGGAAAATAACTATCGATTTGGAGAGTAGTGGAATAAGAACAATAATAGGTATGAAAGGTTACCATGTTTATTATAATGTAATATGACTTCAGCGGTTTCTGGTAGGTGCTTTTTGTGTGTTTAAAATACTTCTTCTGGGTAGTTATCTACTAGGGAGTTGTCAGGAGGTTGACTTGTGGTGGCAGTTACTAAGATAACTCATATGTATAAAAACTGATCTATGTAACATATGCCCTCACTTTGCTTTTGGCCCTCGTTGTGTGCAGGTATTAACATCAGAAAATAAGTGTGAAGTGACCAATTGTCACTGGGGTTGAAACAGGTTTTTTTTTCCCTATAATTTTTTCATTTCTTAAAAATGGTCATATTATGTATTGGGGTGGGGAGAGGCATTAGACCTTTGGAAAACGGGGGCTTCAGAGAAGTCAGGAATATGCATAGTAATAAGCACAACTAGAAAGCGAACAAGAATTACATAATCGGTATGCACTATTATTTGTATAGTATCACCAGTGAACAAGACACTTCACAAGGAGTGCATGGTGTCTAACATAATAGAGTTCTCTTCTTCAAGTAATTTATAGTCTAAAGTCACAGCCTGTACAATTCAACACAGCAATCCAAAGTAATGAGTGGTACTAAGTTTGGAATGCTTCCTGGAACAGGTTTTTAAGAAATTTTTTAAAGGAAGGGATGAGTGGTATGAAGGAGGTGAGGGGACTGCTATAAGAATTTGAAGCAGCATGAAAGATAGCACAAAGGCTCCAGTGGGTAAAGGAGATGGAGAACAGTTTGAGATGAAGTGCACAGTGACAATAGAGAGTAGAAGGGGATGGAGGGGCATAAGAAGAGATATAGGCAGAGTGGAATTATGGAAGCTTTTGCAAGTATAGCATCTAATTGCAAATCTGATACAAAGAACAGTGGAAGGGTAAAGTAGATACTCAAGTAGGTGGAGTAACGTGGTCATGTTAGAGCAAAGGTCAACTATTTGCTTATGTCAATCCTCTGCTTGTCATCCCAGTATCATCCCAGTTAATCCTTGCACACACGTAGCCCTTCTTGAATGCACGTACACAAAATACCCAGTAAGAAGATGTTAAACAGATCCAAATTATCTCTAAAAAGGAATTCAAGAAATGCACGGGCCAGCAGAATTTATGCACGTAAAGTTGTTTGTAACCTAGTATATAAAGCCTGCTCTGCGCTAATAAGGTGTGTCTTTTCCCTTTGGCACTAGCCGAGGAAAAAGCACCCGTTCAGCTGACCGAGAATAAAAGTTTGGTCCCCGTCTTCTTGCCTTCCGTGCCTCCTTGGGGTAATTGATTCACTAGAAGAGGCAGAGTTTTTTCCAAAGCTGTAGTTTGTCCTCAATCCCCTGGACTATGGCACGTCCCCGAGCTCTACCTCAGGGAGCTTTATCAAGGGGGAGCAAACTAAGGGTGGCCCCAGTATCAATAAGGGCTCTAATTGGGCGGCCATCCACTTTAATTTTTACCGTGGGATCCAGGCTGGCGGCTTGTGCCGCCAGGAGGGGCCGCTGGGTCCCTGGCCCCCTATGGGGAAGATCCCTCCCCGAAAGTCCTGTACTGTTGTAGAGGATGGGACGGTGGGGTTCTATCTTTATGCTCTTTTCCTGTGGCCTGTCGCCGGGGCATTCATTCTTCCAGTGTCCCTCCTTCCTACAAATAGCATACTGATTCCGACCCAGGCGGGGCCCGCCCTTTCCGGGTGCCCTGACCGTCCCTTAACTTTGCCCCCTTTCCTCATATCCTTCCTTAGGGCCATGGCTAAAATGCGGGCCCCTTTCTCCGCTCCCCATCATCCTCCGATCATAAACCTTCATGGCAATTGCCAACAGTTCCTCTATATTTTTGCCCGATGCCCCCTCCAACTTTTGCAACTTTTCCTAATGTCCTTGTAGGACTGTCCAATAAAAAGGGGATTAATACCCGTTTCCCATTAGTGTCCTCAGGATCGAGTCTGTATATCTTTTACAAGTATTACAAGCCGCTCATAGAAAGCAGCTGGGTTTTCATTCTTTTCTGTCTTATATTATATAGCTTGGCCCAATTCGGCGTTTTCTGATACAACGTTTCATTCCCTGTACTATGGCCGCGGCGTAATTGGCTATGCTGAGGCTGGCCATTTTTATTCTGGGCCAGTCGGGGGGCTCTCAGCAACTGTGGCAGCCACTCCGTCCGAGGGTTTTCCCAATTTCGATTAGCCACTCGCGGGCCTTGAGAGGACTAAACGTCTCTCTTCCGCAGTTAGTAGAGTGTTAAGAGGCGACCCTCATGTCGCCCCAGGTAGGTTATGGGCCGTAATTAAGGTTTCAAATACCGCTGTTAGTGGGGTGGATCTTCCGAAAACGGAGGATTCTGTTGTCTCCAGTTATACAGATCACTAGTAGTAAATGGACACATATCATAGTGAGGCGCCCTCGGGGCCTATCGTATCCCGCATGGGCACATATAATTCTGTTTTAGTGGCGTCTGGGTACTGGGCACCCTTGCCCGAAGGGCTAACAATGGTAAACCGAGTATCCCCAGGGACATAGTCAGATGACAGGCTCACAGTTCTTTGGAGCTCTGGGATGTCAAGGGCCAATGTGCTCCTAGTGTGTTTAGACACCAGGAGCCAGAGAGAGCTCGAGGGGTCTTGTTGGAGGAGCTCTGGTCACTCGACTCATCCCTTATTTTTATAGTTGAGGCACTATCCTCAGAAGGCGAAGGGGGGCTTTCAGTCGAGGATGCCAGAACCGGAGGCCAGGGTACAAAGGGTGAGGGGCATAGAATCAGGAGCAGAAGGAATTACAACTGGCAGACATGATTTCTAACAGGAGGACAGGGTTCTTAACAGGGGCATGGGCCAGTAAGGTTTTAATAGTCCGTGCTCTACATTTTTGCAGCCATGGGGAGGATTGGCCAGGAGGTCCTGCCAAATATCTATATAGGGATATTGGTCCCAATGCCCGTCCCGGTCACAATGTTATGTACTGCCTGTACAATTTCTGGCCTGAGTGTCCCCCCTCGGGCCATTCCACCCCAAATGTCGTCCATTCAAGTATACAGAATTTTACAAGATTATCTTTACATAATGCAATTCCATAATCAGCCTGGCATCTAAACGCCTTCCAGTTATTCAGCATACATCCAAGGTGTCCCAGAAGAGGTACTCTGTCCGCGACCCCATTGTGCTTTTACCCAATTTTTATTGAGATAGAGGAAAAGATAGGGATTCTAGCCCCAACTTAGGTATCCACTGGGTCACGAGGTTCGGCTGAACCCCCCTTGCATCAAGATATCCTTGGTCACCGGGTTTTCCCCTCGCAGGAGTTTGTGGTGGCTGGAAGTCAGCTTAAGTCTAGACCTGGTCAGTGTCACTTCACACAAAACCTCAGTCAATTACAATGTTGGTTTCCAATACATCATTAAGAAGAAAACAAGATTACTCTCCTAGGAACAGAGCAATCCCTGGGGATGTTCTAGTCCAAATAATTATCCAGAACGGCCCACGAACTCGTGGAGTTAGTGAATTATTCATCGGCCGTTCCTGTTTACTTAATAACACAACAACAACCTTCATAAAACTATAACAGTGTTAATATACCTTCCTTACACGGGCTCCTAGAGGTATCCACTGTCCAACCCACACTTCGGGGCGTTATTCCTCAAACCCAGGAGGTAAATGCACTTACCGCCCGGAGTGCCGCGTCCGGCAGTCGACCTTTCCCCTTCTTCTGGAGCCGTCTTGCTTCCGTGTCTTTCGGAGTTTCTTTTAGAGGGAGAGAACTCCGAAGCCGCCCGGGCGATTGTGATGACCCAAGCCCGAGCAAACCAATGCTCGGGTGGCCACTCCTCAGAATCGCCTCGGCCGCCGGTTCAGCGCCCCTACAGAGAGAGAGGTCCCATCTGGGTGCCATTTTGTTAGCAACGGGCTCGTTTCCCCTTGGGAGCTACTCCCACCGGGAAAGGGCGGGGCCCCCCGCCTGGGTCGGAATCAGTATGCTATTTGTAGGAAGGAGGGACACTGGAAGAATGAATGCCCCCGGCGACAGGCCACAGGAAAGAGCATAAAGATAGAACCCCACCCCGTCCCATCCTCTACAACAGTACAGGACTTTCGGGGAGGGATCTTCCCCATAGGGGGGCCAGGGACCCAGCGGCCCCTCCTGGCGGCACAAGCCGCCAGCCTGGATCCACGGTAAAAATTAAAGTGGATGGCCGCCCAATTAGAGCCCTTATTGATACTGGGCACCCTTAGTTTGCTCCCCCTTGATAAAGCTCCCTGAGGTAGAGCTCGGGGACGTGCCATAGTCCAGGGGATTGAGGGACAAACTACAGCTTTGGAAAAAACTCTGCCTCTTCTAGTGAAAAAGGGACCATCAGATTTCCCACCAGTTTGTTTGCAGCCCCTGCTGTCCCATAGCGCTGCTTGGACGAGACATCCTTACTAAATTGCAGGCGGAAATCTCGTTCGACAATGGACTATGGAGGTCAGCTTCCTAAGCAACAAACCTCTAATTACCAGATGGCCCTTGCAAGCACTAGAAATCTCTCCCGGAGTGCCAGGGAGTGACAAAGATCAGCTGCGGGATTAACTCAGAGGTGTGGGCGGAGGAGGGAGGTGTAGCTCAAGCAGGATGCTTACAGTGCATATTTCTCTTAAGGAGGGAAGCAGCCCGGTCTGAATTCGACAATACCCCCTTAAGTTGGCCACTCGGATCAGGTTGAAACCTCTTATTCAAAAGTTTCTGCAGTATGGGTGGCTCACGGAGGCACGTCCCCATACAATACTCGATAATGGGGGTGCCTAAGCCTAATGAACAGTATCGATTGTCCAGGACCTGAGACAAATTAACAAGTTAATAGAAGCCCCCTACCCAGTAGTCCCAAACCTCATACTATCTGGGACAGGTTCCTAAAAACCACAGCTGGTTCTCTGTGATAGATTAAAAGATGCCTTCTTTTCCATACCCCTTGATCAGGAATCTCAAAGGCTGTTGCCTTTGAATGGGAAGACCCAGATACCCACTACAGGCTCAGTACTCTTGGACTGTTGTCCCCAGGGACTTACCTGTGCACCCGAGATTTTTGGCAGCCAGCTAAAAAGAGACCTTGCCCCATTCCTGGCTAGCCATCCCTCATGCAACATAATCCAATATTGCGATGATCTGCTTTTAAGCACTGAGACAGAGGCAGCCTGCAAAGAGCAGACTATAGAACTCCTTAATTACCTTGGGGCACAGGGGTATAAAGTTTCAAAGGAAAATCTCAATTGGTTAAGCAGCAGGTTACTTTTCTCGGATATCATCTGTGCCAAGGGAATCGTAGTTTGGGCAAAGAAAGAATCCAGGTTATCTTGATAGCCTCAAACCCCGGAATCCCGAGAGTTAAGGGCCTTCCTGGGACTGACTGGCTTTTGTTGGCTCTGGATCCGTGACTACGGGGAAGGCTAACCATTATATGAATCCCTAACTAAGGAGGGTCTGCTTCACTGGACATGGACCAGGGAAATGAAAGCATTTCGAGAGCTTAAAGAACCTTGGTTCAGCCTCCCGCTCTAGCCCTCCAGATCCCGGAAAACCATTCACCCTACACGTTCATGAGAGAGGAGGGGTGGCAGCTGGAGTCCTATGCCAGAGGTCAGGACCAACCTGGCGACCCATTGGATATTACTCAAAAGTGTTGGACCCTGTCGCCAGGGGTGGCCTGCCTGTTTACGGGCCTTTGCAGCAACCGCCCTCCTTGTCCAGAGGCTGAAAACTTGACCCTGGGCGGGGACACTGAGGTTGTGGTCCCCCACGGGTGCCTCAAATACTGGGAACAGGCACGGGGGAAAGCATCTAAATCCCAGTCGACATACTAGAATAGGAGATGGGCTCTTGCTAGCCCCTAATTTAACCTTTAGGACGGTTATCTCCCTTAACCAGCTACCCTACTGCCTGATCCCCAGGCTTCCCATGAAGCCAGCCCCGCTCACGACTGTGTTGAAGTTTCCAACAGGAAACTAAACCCCGCCCTGACCTTTCGGACTGCCCTGGCCCAACCCCGATATCGAAGGATACGTTGACGGTCTAGCTATTGGTAAATGGCAAGCGGTTTATTGGGCGGCGGTAGTGATTAAGGATAGGGAGTACACAAGTTTAAACTCAGCCCTAATCTGTCTGCTCAAGCAGCGGAGCTAGTGCGCCTTATAGAGACTCTCCGATTGGGGACCGGAAAACTCTTAACCTATATACTGACAGTCGTTATGCTTACATGGTGGTACATGCTCACGGGACCTGTGGAGGGAAAGAGGGTTTATTACAGCTTAAGGCCAAAAGATTGCACACGGGAGCTCATCAAAGCGTCTTGAGGCCCTGATGCTTCCCCTCCGGTTGCCGTGATACATGTGCCGCCCATGAAGGGCCTCTGAGGCGAACAGCGTAGGTATAATCAACTGGCTGATCAGGCCGCGAAGGAGGCCGCCCAGAAGGCCCTCATGGCTTCTGGTAGTTCAAGATACAGAAGCTAAGACCCCTCCTCCCGTACACAGCTGAGGAAGTTTGCCACGCGCAGGCTGCAGGACCAGGCAGATTTCCTCTGGATGGTGGAAATTACCTGGGGGGGAGATCTTTGCCCTCGACCAGTGTTTCAGGAAATTCTTCGGCTTCTACCTAGAGAGGGACATATGGGTCGGGAGCAATGGTTGATTTGGCTGCCCGATTCTTTAAGGCTGGGCATGCTCACATGAAGCCCAAAGAATTGTTAGTAATTGTCCTGTCTTGTCAACGAACAACCAAAAGGGGTGCGGCCCTCCTGCCCAATGGGAGGACGGCCCTGGGCGTTCTCCCTTTTCAAAAATGGCAAGTTGATTTTGCCGAGATGCCCCCTTGCAGGGCTATAAATACCTACTCGTATTCATTGATCAGCTCACTGATGGGTAGAATGCTACCCCACCGGCATTGTCAGCCCGGGCTGTCACCAAGGCTTGTTACATGAAATACTTCCTCATTTCCATCTCCCCGAGGTAATTGAGTCTGATCACGGAAGCCACTTTACCTCACAAGTGGTTCACAAGTTTCCCAGGCTCTCGGTATACAATGGAAATTACACACACCCTGGAGGCCACAGAGCTCGGGTCAGGTAGAAAGAATGAATAGAACTCTCAAGGACACTCTTACTAAAATATGTACAGAATCTAGTTTGAAGTGGCTTGATGCTCTACCACTCGCCCTTACCCGCATTCGAAGGGCCCCACGTAAAGGTCTTAAACTCTCACCCTTTGAACTGGTCTTTGGGTTTCCTCCCCGAATACTTATCCCGGGTTCGGGAGGATGTAACTGGGAAATGGACAGGACTCTTTATGGAAGCAGGTATCTGGGCTGCAATCTGTCTTGTTACAGCTGCATCGATACGCGGCGCCTTTCCAGGCCCTTCCCTTGGATCAGCCTGTACACCATTCCAGATCGGTGACCAAGTCCTTGTCAAGAAGTGGAAGCGTGACCCCTCACCCCACGTGGAAGCCCACACACTGTCTCGCTCATCAGCCGGACTGCAGTTAAAATCCTTGGGACGACAAGTGGACACACATACGGGGTAAATGGTCTTGAACCCTAACCAGGAGATCGAGTCAACAGAAGAGGACACCAGCCCTCTGTCCCGCCCGGCACCGGAAGCCCGGGGTGCACAGGCGAAGACTCCACCTGGGAGTATCAAGGACTAGACGGATTAAAAGGACTGTTTAAAAGAAGAAATGAGAAAGTTAACAGCACTCCGGTCCAACTTAGGGTGGGTGGAACACAGACTGGTTTACCTCCTGGTTACCACAAATAGGATGGCTCTCGAAAGGTTTTCTCTTGCTGTATTTTTATACAACCCTATATAACCCTAGCTTGCTTTGCTCCCTGTTTAGTTGCATTAATCAGACGTATGGCTAATCAAGTTGTATATCAACAAATGATGGCACTATACCAGCCGGTAAAAACTGAAGATTGGGGGCCTTAGAGCTCTCAAAATGCTTTTAAGGGGGAGAGAACTGTTAGAGCAAAGGTCAACTATTTGCTTATGTCAATCCTCTGCTTATCATCCCAGTATCATCCCAGTTAATCCTTGCACACACGTAGCCCTTCTTGAATGCACGTACACAAGATACCCCAGTAAGAAAATGTTAAACAGATCCAAATTATCTCTAAAGGGAATTCAAGAAATGCATGGGCTAGCAGAATTTTGCACGAAAGTTGTTTGTAACGTAGTATATAAAGCCTGCTCTGCGCTAATAAGTGTGTCTTTTCCTTTGGCACTAGCCGAGGAAAAAGCACCCATTCAGCTGACCGAGAATAAAAGTTTGGTCCCCGTCTTCTTGCCTTCCGTGCCTCTTTGGGGTAATTGAGTAGCTCCAGGGGAAATGAGCCCATTTGGCTAACAGTCAGATGGAGGATAATCTTGACGGCTATATTTTGGATGGCCCGAGTTAGGAAAAGGGAAGGCCAGCAAGAAACAGGTTATGTTAGGTTTTAAAGATAATTGCATAGATTGTATATTTGTTTATTTAAACATTAAGTGCATACTACTGTAATTAAAGTGCATATGTTGAATCTGAGTATTATACGAAGGGTAAATACTGCAGTTCTGGAGGGAGCAGGTTTTAAAGGTTGTATGTGCAGATCATGAGGCCATATAAGTACCAGGCCCTTAGAATAAAATTAAACAAGAAAAAAAAAAAAAAATCCAAATGTAATTTTCACTCTTGGTTTTAGTTAGTTTCACTTGCACAGTGCTGCAGTGTTTTGAGTTCTAACACTGTAGGAAACTGTTTACATGATACAATCTTTCCACTGAAAGTTTTTAATGAAGGACTGAAACATTTTATTTTGAACTTTTGCAAGTGCTTATATTACAATACCTATAGAGATGATATATGTAATACTGTATTCACTGCTGAAACCAACTGAATATAGGAAAGTATATAGTTTGGGTCAGAAATAAATGTTGCTTTCTTGATTTTCCTTCCTGTCTCTTTAGCTTAACGGTGCTATATGTGAATTTGCATCAATTTAAAAAAAAGAAAAGCTGCTTCCTATGGAGCCAATAGGAGTATTGCTTCACAGATCAAAAGAGTATTGCCAAAGTTTCTTCAGCAAATCCCGCTGTGACTGAGATCTCATATTTGTTTGTTGCAGCCTTTCGTTGCATGTGATATAGAATTACACACAATACAATATTACCTTAATGCTAAGCTGAGCTGTGTCATAAGTGATTGATTTGAGACTCACACTTCCTTTGTAGACAATACCAGTCTTAATCATTAATATTTCTGTTATGTTTATAACTAGTGAGGATGCAGAGATATTATGGCGTCTAGCGCGGGCCTCACGTGATCTAGCCCAACTTACCAGCACCTCTGCAGAGGAGAAAAAGCAACTAGTTTATGAAGCTCTTGAATATGCAAAGAAGGCACTGGAAAAAAATGAATCAAGTTTTGCAGTACACAAGGTGAGCCATTCAAAGTAATTTAATTGAAACTTTGCTGTCCATTATCCTGACATCTGGCAGTAGAAACAGGAGTGACTGTGATTCTGTTGTGATCTTTACAGCTATAAGGTTATCTGGCAAATTTGTATGCTGCCTTCTTCAACACACAATTTGTTAATTTTTTAGTTGAGACCCAGGAGAATTTGATGGCAGCTTTCTAAGAGGACCAGCACTTGGATTCTTGCAGATTAAATCAAACTCCCATATGCAGAAAATGGTTAGCTCTATCTACAGAACCACAGAGGCAGCTGATTGGCCAGAGTTCTTAGTGCCTGAACTATTCCTCCTTTATCAGCCTGGAAAGTGCATTGCAGATCCATTCTGTTGCCTCTGTACCATGGTAGTAACTCTGCTGCAAGTTCCCAGGGTTCCTGGGTCTGTCCTCTTTTTCTTCTCCTATTCCTCTTCTCTCCTCAGTAGCACCAGACCCAGACCTTAGCAGAGGAGTAACTAAGTACAATCAGTGTTGCTGCCAATGCAAGTTAGTGATAGTTAGGCACTGGCTCCTCCCATGGCTGCGGTCAGCTGTGATGAGGGAAGGTTCCTTGAACCATTTAAATTATCCATTATAATTACAGTTCTCATAAGTAAACAATAGTGCTAATTAATCAACACTTTAATAAATACTTGCTTTTAAAATTTGAATAATATTGTTCTTATCACTTGGTGATGATGATTTTATTTTAATTAGAGCTATTAAATATTCTTTTAATGTCCTGTTTTGTTTTGAATTTAGTGGTATGCAATCTGCATCAGTGATGTTGGAGATTATGAAGGAATCAAGACTAAAATTGCAAATGCATATGTTATCAAGGAACACTTCCAGGTATCGTAAATAAGCATTTTTTTTAGTACAATAGCATCACTATATTTCATTTTCGAACAATGAATCACAGAATATTAGGGACCTCAGGAGATCATCTAGTCTAATCCCCTGATCAAAGCACGACCAGCATCAACTAAATCATCCTAGCCAGGGCTTTGTCAAGCCGAGCCTTAAAAACCTCTAAGGATGGAGATTCCTTCACCTCCCTTGGTAACCCATTCCAGTGCTTCACCACCTTCCTAGTGAAATAGTGTTTCCTAATATCCAACCTAGACTTCACCCATTGCAACTTGAGACCATTGCTCCTGTTCTGTCATCTGCCACTACTGAGAACAGCTGAGCTCCATCCTGTTTGGAAGCCCCCTTCAGGCAGTTGAAGGCTCATCCCCACTCCCCACACACACTGTTCTGCAAACTAAATAACCCCAGTTCCTTCACCCTCTCCTCGTAAGTCATGTGCCCCAGCCCCCTAATAATTTTTGTTGCCCTCCACTGGACTTTTTCCAATTTGTCCACATCCTTTCTGTAGTGGGGGGATCAAAACTGGACGCAATACTCCAGATGTGGCCTCACCAGTGCTGGTTTTCACATGCTGGGTGACAGCCCCCAGAAGGGTGGGTCACCAGCTATTTTCTGGGGTGGACAATTGCAATTCAGCATCTGATCTCCCAGTCATATCTCTTTTCTCAGCAACCTGTAAACTGATCCTCAGGCACCAGAAGTGTCAGGGTGGGTTACAAAAAATAGGTAAACGGGGCAAAATTAGCCCAGCAATTGAAACTTGATCAACAACTCTTTTGCCTGCATTCCCTCGCTAACTTTCTCAGTGGGCTCCTATGCACGTGAAATGAGAGGTGATGTAATTTACTGCAGGGCTGTATTTTATCAGAGCCTTTGGCACAGAGAATGTTTTCAGTTGGTTATTTAAAGGCTAGTCTTACCTGCTTGTTGCACTTGGGGTAGGAGAGGAGGTAAGGCTGTAAGAAGCATCTTTCCATGCCAACCTGTATGCAGGGAGCTGGCTAAGATCACTCCTTGTGTTCAGATAGCTGTAAATCCTCCACGCCCAAAGTAGTGTAGTCTGCCAGCTAGGCTGTATCCTGCTCCCTCAAATCAGTTACTGTGTGTGCTGCTAGTACACCACTTCTTTCTAAAAGTTGCAGCAGGGCCCTACTGTGCATCTACCAGGGACACACAGTGGTATCTATCATGTTATGGGATGCAATCCAGACCAGTGAGGGGTTCTGTCACCACCTTTCCTATAACTCTGGGTGCCTGAGATGCCCTGCTGCTGTGGTTCATGACTTGAATGTTAGCAGACAAGCATGCAGGTCAAATGAAAAGACTATCTTTGTGTAGCTGTGAGCATTGTGTTCTTCAGTTGCTTTCCATTAAGATGAAAAAGCACTGAATAGAAGGTGAGGACTGTTGAACCCTATATGAGCTTCTGAAACTAGTAGAATATATATTGGCTTGAGCTTCGCAATAGCAAAGTGAGTACATCATCTTAGAATGGTCTTTGGCTGCTGAGTGTCGTCATGGGCTCTTTCAGTGCAAATTGTAGCTACTGAAGGCCAAATATTTGGAGAAAATACAGCTCAGTAAAGTCCTGCTGAGTCTTCACCTGATTTTACTTTCTCTCAGAAGCTGTATCAAAATCTGAACATACTGACATGATCAACTACTTGAAAAAAGCCAGCTGGCTTATTAGACATAAAAATAAGGCGCTCAGACTAGATTGTGAATACCAAATACTGTACCTCCCTGCAGTTGTTTGCATTTCAGACAGATGAAATAGCAGGAGACAACTATGGGTGCATTTTTTGGTGGTGTTAAGCCAGATCTGGTGAAACAACCTTTTACATCTTTTCTTTTTCTTGCTAGAAGGCCATTGAACTGAATCCTAAAGATGCTACCTCAATTCACCTTATGGGCATTTGGTAAGACTGATAATTTCTTCAAACCAGAGTTAGCTTGTGGCAAAAAGAAAAGCCATCTAGCACTTTTATTTGTAGGTGGAATATAAAATGTTTGAGTAATGTTAAATGACTTGCAGTAATTTGTAGAGCAGCTAAATGGCTTGAAATCCGCTCATGAAAATCTCTTGAAAATTGTCATGAGTTATTTGAAAGACTCTGGCCATCCAAGTTGTAATATAACTCAGAAGATGAAACTAACTGCTCAGTGACCTTGTTTTAGTTGTAGTTCATTGGAATACAGAAGAATAAGTTGCAGACTTCAGTTTATTTTTACAGCGGGCAGCAGAAATTGAGGACACTATTAATAGAGTGTTTCTGAGTGTCTGTTTCAGAGGTGTTGGGAGAGTCAAATCTGTAGTGCCTTTTGCCATTCATTTCAAAAGAGCCAGAATTTAAAATTTAAATGTATACTATGAATTAAGGTGCTTGTGAAGACTGGTGTGAGGGCAGATAGAACGGATTGATATTCTTAAACAAAAAGCTTACTAATATCATGTTATCTAAATACGCTATTACATTTTTAAGAAGTCACTGAATTTTTATTTACTTTAGCATTAATGTGACTCTGAAAATGTAGATAGAATGAGAATCAATCTGATTGTCACTGCCCATCACTGTTGAATGGGAGGTGAAGAGCTGGGAATTTAACTTTAGTACAGGCACCACACGTTATGCAGAAGCACCTTGGCTGGACCTCTGGCACCTTTTCTCTGTCAGTGCATGTTTGTGCATTAGATGCATCAGTCAGAGGAAAGCATTGTGAAGGAAGGAGAGAGAGAGCTAGCCTGAGAAATACAGGAGACAGAAAAAATCCATTCTACCAGAAAAATTGGGGCCAGCCAAGACCTGTATAGCCACATGGGGGCTCCCTTTCCCCATTCCCATGGTCTCATTGCTTTTTCTGAAAGGTTCTCATATGGTATCGAAAGCTTGTAGCATGTTTTGAGTCCAGTTGCAGCATTTCCTCCTCCTTTTTCCAGATCTGTCAAAGAGCCCAAAGCCACTTCAGCCCTGTACAAGAAATCTTTGGAATGCCATAGTATGTCTACACTGAAAAAATACACAGCAGCAGTGAGTCACAGCCTGGGTCAGCTGACTTAGGCTCATGCTACTGAGTTAAAAATACCAGTATAGACATTTCTGCTGGAGTAGGAGCCTGGGATCCGAGATCCACCCTTGTTACGGTGTCTCAGAGTCCAGGCTCCAGCCTGAGCAGGAACATCTGCACTGCTATTTTTAGTCCCACAGCATGAGCACCGCAAACCAGAGTCAGTTGACCCAGGCTCGGAGACTCACTGCCGAGTCTGGGTTTATTTTTTTATTTTTCTGTGTAGACGTACCCGCAGAAGAAGAGGATAAGAATGGATTTGTAGAATCAGTTCCAAGTTCACCAACTGCTCCTTACTATGGCTTTATTTCTGGTCTCCCTTGGGAACCTAGCAAGCTCCAGCTTTCCACCCTAAGTTTTTCATGATCTTTCCCTGCTTGCTTTTCCTAAATTGCAGCCTGTTTGCACCACTTGCTCCAAAGTAGCCTGACTTCCTGGAATAGTCTGAGAACTTATTTTTCTAGGAGCAGAGGCAGCAACTGTTGCCACCGAGCACTCTGTGGGAGCCTACCGGCCAGTTCTGAGGCAACCTCTTGTTGTTCCGATGTCTAGAAGGGGTAGAGAATGCCCAGCTAGAGCCCCATGAGCCCAACTCAGTTGACTCAGGAAAACTGTAGGGAAAAGCTAAGAAGAGAGGGAATTGTGTGTTACTGCTTGGGTAGTGAAGTGCTGCCAAGTTTGTATCGTTTTTGAAATGTTCTGAGAATTGGGAGTCCCTACATTTGTATCACAGATTTGGGATTAAAAATCTCAATCAATTATTGGATCAGTTCCTTCCTCTCGCTCCCCTTCTGTTTCATCCTGCACTGGCATCACAAGTGTTTGCCAATAGCATTGTACCAAAGCTTTGCTACTGTACCCCATTTGGCTGTCTGCTTTCCAACACTCAGGCTTCAGTAAGTTTCTAGACCTTTACACACATCTGTTCCCTCCCCCTCCCCCAGAAATCAGGCTGCATGTACATATGAGAAATTTCAAACACTGTTTTCTTAGCAAATCAAGGCTAGTTGTGAGTTCAGATGTGTTTCTGGAATATGGTGTTACAAACGTTAGCGATATCACGTGTGCTGCACTTTACATGTTTAAAACTCTTCACAAATATGAATCCTGACAGTTTCCCCATAGGCAAGTAATGACTATTTCCATTCTGCAAATGGGGAAACTGCGGTAGGGAACAGGGACTTAGCCAATTGGCAGAGCCAGGATTAGAACTCAGGAGTCTGACTCGCAGTCTTGTGCCATGGCTGTAGAACATGCAGGCTCTCAAGAATGCTATTTTTTTGGGGGGGGGGGGGTGTTAATTAAGTAGTCAAGAGGGGCAAGTTAATGTTTAGGTCAGGCTGTCATTATTCAGATTTATATGGTTATTACAAAAATGTTCAAATGCACAAATACATACAGTATATGGTTAAATCACTACAGTACAAGCCGTAAGGCTGGATCTGGTTGGAGTGATAGCTTTAACTCCTTGATTTTTCTCAGTAAACTCAAGCTATTGGCTATATTGTAAACTTCATGCTAAAAGTTGGATTTTTATCTTTATTATGCGTTAGCAATTAGCAGCAATGGAGGCACTCAACTTCTTTAGCAAAGTGGCTGTGTCTTCTGCAACAATTGTTTCAAATTATTTTTAATTTAAGTATCTTATTGTTATTGTAACTACTGATTCAAAGACCAAGTAATATCACTGCAAATATTCACAATTGTGGATTCTTGGCAGGATGACAAACTCTGACACTTGGGGGTCCTTCAACTCCCCAAAAGTAGGAACCTCAAAATAAAGGAGAAATGTGAAATATATGAAATTTTTTTGCTTTTGCTCCAGGTGTTACTCATTTGCTGAAATGCCATGGTACCAAAGCAAAATAGCTGCAATGCTGTTTGCAGCACCGCCAAGCTCCACGTATGAAGAGGTACTGTATGTAAATACTTGTTCCCCAGTGACTTTTATTAGCAAAAATAGCCACTAACATGTACTAGTAATGATTGTCCTAATAAAGTTCACCTCCCAGAAGTGCTCAGAATGATGAACAATACAGGTGCAGTCGTATACAAAATTGTATTGATGGATTAAATGTAGATTTGGAGCTAATGAATTTGCCTTGTTAGAAATGTGCGAGATTCCATGTAAAAACAACAAATATTAATTTGTTTCTTCTCAAGTCAGGCCTTGCTTAGAAGAGTCACAAAGTGACTAATGATGTTATTATCTGGCAAATATCCTTTTGGACTGTGGGGCTCTGAAAGCTTGATATTAGGTCCATAAGAAATACATGCAGAGACTAGGGTGAAAGTCCAATTTATTTTCCATTGATGGCACACAGTAAAAAGGAGCTATCTTAGTTCATGAACCTATTGAACCACCTTCTCTCAAATTTGGATGATTTAATGAGATACACACACACAAGAGGCCACTGAGAATTAACCTCCAAACTACCACATAGCGCATAAAGTGGTGCATACTCAGAGACAGATTACCATTAGGGCAGACCACAGATAATTGTCTGTCTAGGTTCCAATGCAGCTCTTTTCACCATGATATCTGAGCACCTACATATTATTTGACATGATGCTCAGTATTTTTATTTTCATTTCCTTCTATGAAAATAAAATGCTTCCCTCTGATTTTGTCATTTTTCCTTAGCAAATATTTCCTCTTCACCCTCATGACTGTTTAACTACTTGAGTTTTCCTCCAGCTTGAACTTGAGGTATCTTTGTCCTCCACGGTCATGTGATTTTTGTTTTTTATATCATATTTTATTATGTCCGTGTAAAGGTGCCGGTCTTAATAAGATCTGGGAGCCAGTATTATTTCCCTCCTAGGTTGGTTGGTTGGTTTGTTTTGGTAACGTATGAAGAAGCTGAGGTCCAGAGAGTTTAAGTGACTTGCCCGAGGTCACAGAGGAAGTCTGTGTCATAATAGCTTCTGGAGTCAGAAGAACTGATTAAGTACTAGAGCACATTGCCTGCTGTGTAAGGGCTTTCCCACACAAAAAGTGTGCGACAAGCTGGGATACAAATCTACCTCATGCTTGCCTGAGGTGCGCTAAGTGTCGGTGTGGAACGTGTGGCCCTGCACTAGAAGTTGCCTACTTCAATTTCAAAGTGGGGTAGATAAAAGGGAATTTTCCATGCGCGGCAATAATGTCCACACAGACAGTGTGCGGCAGGCTAGTACAAGGTAGATTTGCTCCCTAGTTTGCTGTGCACTAAGTATTCATATAGAGAAGCCCTCATATACTCAGGATAGTGGTGGCAAGATTGTTTTCAGCCTAATCCAGACAATCTGTGACTGGCTCTTTTTTTCTATTCAACTACATAACTTTGGTCAGAGTTAGCTTAGGGACCCCCAAAAAACTATTAAATCACACTAAATGTGTTACACTTTTAGTTGAATAACTTGGTTTTGAAAATCCCATCAGGCCTTGCTCTTAGTGAGCAAATCTAAGTTCCTGCAGCTGTGTTCAGGTTTTCTGTTGGAACAGGCAAATTTTTGGCCATAACCTCTACTAAATAATATCCCCTCCCCCATCACCTAAAAAAAAAAAAAAAGGAAAAAAAAGTGCCAGGAAAGCAGCTGCAAGAGATTTGCTGCCTGCAGAAAGTTAATTTTTGTTGCTTGAGTTTTGATTGAAAAAGCAAATAGGCTTTTGCAACTGAAAATGAAGCTTATAAAGTAGTCACTAAATCTCACTCCGCAGAAGAATAAATCCAAAATGGTAACCAGGATTTCACAGTACTGCTGAATTCTGCAAAACCAGGCACTGGGTTTTGTAGTACTTTAAAAATGAATAGAGCATAAAGTATGTTGTAGTGTCAACTCCACTCTTACTAATGTCAGCATGTTGCTGAAAATAGATTTCTGCAACATCAGCACAAAGAGCATTTTGTGGATTCTTAGCAGCTTTTTCAAAAAATAGTTTTTAGACAATACTTTCCCTGTAGGTCATTAACAATTAGCAAAAATACTTAGTATGCGATGTCTATTTATTAAATGAGAGAGTGGTTCACTCTAGCACAGTAATAACTAGTGCCAACAAAAGTTGTAGTGAGGTGCTAAGCCAAGGAATAAATGGATGTATAGACAGAAATACTCTCAAACCATTAGGGTTGGAGCACAGGAGTGTGATAGGGTGGAGAAGCTTGTATGGCCCCTATCAATGCTGATCCTGCTGTGTGTGTGTAAGAAGGACTTCCGTCTTCAATGCCTTCAACTTGGTACTTCTAAAAGCATTATTCTGAGTGGTGAATTTCAAAACAAATATACATCTAGAATATATTTCTTCACTTGTTCTGAGATCAGTCCAACTTTGTGGTAGTTAAATATATATTATAAAGCTGTTGGTCTCTGTGTTGTGTTGACAATAGATAACCAACAGTATCTCTTGATTTAAAAATAACACAGCCTTCTTGTACAGGTGAGTGTTCTCAGCAACAAATTGACTCTGTGGACTAAAAGTCATTCAGCATTGCATTACTAACTTAGACCCTTATCTCTTCCAGGCCCTAAGTTACTTTCACAAGGCTGAAGAAGGTAATTTTTGTATAGTGTGTTTGTAGGTGGAATGAGTCTCTTGCCCATGGTGAATCAAAACAAGCAAGCAAATACCCAGGGGCTAAACATGTAGTAGCATATGTACTGTTGAAACATAGGTTCAAGGTCCCTGGCTGCACCACTCAGCTCATTAGACCGAAGTTATATGGCAAGCTTTTCCCTCTCCCCTTCCCCCTCCCCCCAAACCTCTTTATGCAGCAGAGCTGTGGTGAATTATGATATGATGATTTTAACCAATTGCATAGTTATTCAGGAACCTTCAGTTTGATTGAAATATTTCAAAAAATGCACAGTATAGTGAAATGTATGCATACCACTTGTAGCAATGCAATATTTCCAGTTATTTATGGTAGTTCCAGTGGGCAACATTTGAAAAAGCAAAGAACCAGTTCAGACAACTTCTCTTTCTTACTCATGAGTAGAGCTGGTTGGGGGAAGAAATCTGCAGAAAGTCTTATTTTGCAACCAGCACTACTTGTGCCTGAAATGAATTAGGAATTACATTGCTTCTCACCAGAAGCTGAATGGAAACTTTTCCTTTCCTTGCTTAAGGGTCAGCTTAAATACAACTTGGAGCAAAGACTGTCTCCTGACAAAAGGAAATCTTTTTGAATTTTTTCTCCCTGTTACCGGAAGTGGAGAAACAGTGGCTGGGCCTAGAGAGGGAATGATTTACCAAGTACAACCTGACTAGCAGCTACTGAATTGTAGCTTGCTCAGTTACAGCTAATTATTTAATCTGAGGCTTCTTTGAAAAAGTCTTTCCACCACAGCTAGAAAGACAGAACACCCGCAACTAACTAAAATATGGCCCCTTCCCCACACACTCTCCACCCCACCCCCGCCAAGTAAAAATATCCCTGAGAAAAATCGGCCAACAAATGAAAATATCCCCCACAGGCTTTTTATCCCAACAAGAGAGGCAAGTCAGAACCACGAGGGATTCCACTATGGATATCTTATCTAGAACACATTAATACTATAGTGATGGGCAGCAGCAGAAACCCGAAATAGATTACAGATAAAGCACTGAATTAGAAGTCTGGGAAAGAGTTAGTATAGGCAGGAGATTGTGATGGTGGATGCACAATTTTAGGAAGAAAATGCCAAGAGCTGACTATAAAGAGAATTTGGTTGTTTTTAAGTAATTGAGGAAACTCTGTCCTGTGTTTCGGTTGGTGCCTGTTAGAATGCTTGAAAGATAAGATTTATCTTCTGTTTCGCTACTGTTTGACCTGCCAGTTTAGCCTGTGACTTGTCTCCCCTCTCCAGGAGTCTGTCTGCACTGCAGTGTAAGCCCAGGGTTGGTAGAACTTGAGGTGTCAGACCTTGGTTTGTTAACCTAGGGCTTGAGGGTCTGTACTGATTTATAACCCCAGGCTAGGAATTGTTGAGCCCTGGGTCCTAACCTGTGCGGGCTGGAGTCCAGCTGCCCATATTCCAGCCTTCGTAGCACCCTCCCAAAATGTGGCCACTCTGGCCCTTTGTGGGAAAACTTGACTGTCCAGAGGACAAAGAATGTCAACCTATGGGATTATTGCGGCATACTTTTGGCAGGTTTCAGAGTAGCAGCTGTGTTAGTCTGTATCCGCAAAAAGAACAGAAGTACTTGTGGCACCTTAGAGACTAACAAATTTATTTCAGCGTGAGCTTTCGTGGCTTACAGCTCACTTTCGGATGCATAGAATGGAACACGACAGGACGAATTTATACATACAGAGAACCTGAAAGGTGGAAGTATGCATACCAACAGGAAGAGTCTAATCAATTGGGATGAGCTATCCAGCAGGAGAAAAAAACTTTTGAAGTGTAATTGAGATGACCCACAGAAGGTGTGAGAAGAACTACACTAGGGGTAGATTCAATTGTGTAATGGACCAACCATTCTTTCCGTCTCTGTTTAGGCCTGAGTAATTGTTATCTAATTTGCATTTAATTCGAGTTCAGCAGTCTCTCTTGGAGTCTGTTTGTTAGCTTCTTTGTTGCAAATTGCACTCTCAGTCTGTCACTGAGTGGTTAGAGAGGTTGAAGTTGTTGTCCACTGGTTTTTGAATGTTATGATTCCTGTGTCTGTTTGTGTCATTTATTCTTTTGCCAGAGATGTCGTGGCCAATGTCTTGCGGCGAGGTGGGGCGTTATTGGCACATGATGGATATATCACGTTGTAGATGTGCAGGTGAACGCCCTGATAGTATGGCTGATGTGATTAGGTCCTATGATGGTGTCACTTCCATAGATTTTGTGGACGGCTGGCCCCATTCGGGGGGCTTTTTTGTTGGGGGCCTAGGGGGATAGGGTTTTTTCCTTTGGGGTTCGTTTTGGGGTTTTTGTTTGTATGGTGTGCGGTTGCTGGTGAGTATTTGCATCAGGTTGGGAGGCTGTCTATAAGCAAGGACTGGCCTGTCTCCCAAGATCTGTGAGAGTGAGGGATCATCTTTAAGGATAGGTTGTAGATCTTTGATGCGCTGGAGAGGTTTTAGTTGGGGGCTGAAGGTGATGGCTAGTGGCGTTCTGTTATTTTCTTTGTTGGGTCTGTCCTGTAGTAGGTGACTCTTCTGGGTACCCTTCTGGCTCTGTCAATCTGTTTTTTCACTTCAGCAGGTGGGTATTGTAGTTTTAAGAACGCTTGATAGAGATCTTGTAGGTGTTTATCTCTGTCTGAGGGATTGGAGCAAATACGGTTGTATCTTAGAGCTTGGCTGTAGACAATGGATCATGTGGTGTGTCCTGGATGGAAGCTGGAGCATGTAGGTAAGTATAGCGGTCAGTGGGTTTCCGATACAGGGTGATGTTTTATGTGCTAATAAGCAATGGGAACCAATCCCATCCCATTGGCATTAATTTTATTAGGATTTGGATATTGGCCACAGGGATGCCTCTTATTAACAACTTTTTGACATGCCTTCCCTGGCTGCAGCCCCACAAACATTCCTGCAGCTGGGAGGGGAGGTTGCAAGCAGGGAGGTAGTGGGGAGGAGGGGTGCAGCCCTCTTGCTGGAGCTTTCCATGAGGAGCAGGGGCCCACAGGGCTGCACTCTGCCTCTCTGTGCTCTCTAGCCTGCGCCCAGGCATGGCAGTGGGAGCCTGCACTCAGCAATTCCTTCTCAGGCTGCAGCCTCCCAAACCTTGTGATTGCTGCCCTGCCCTCAGCCTCCCCTCCCAGCCACAGGCAGGTGTGCAGGGAGAGGTTGCATGCATGTCTTGGTGCTTCCTACCTTGGCTGCACCCCAGCCAGCAGGTTTGTGGGGCTCCAGCCAGAAAAGCAAGTCCCAGCACTCCTTGCCCTGGCTGCAGCCCTTCAAACCTCGCTTCTGTTTATTGGCAACGTTTGGATAATAGCGACTTTTTGCTGGGAACCAAGAGGTTGTTAATAAGCAGAATCTACTGTAATTTTGTTGAATGTCATCATTATCATTAGCCCTGTAGGATACTTGGAGAAAACACTTTCTGCCCGGAAAGCTTATGTTGTAAAGTCTATGGCCCAAATAGACGCGCTGCACAGACAGCACAGGCCTTGAGGAGTGTTTAAACCAATGAAAATCCTCTCTTACAAGAGGGAAGGGGATTTTTTTGTTTCCCTTTCCTAAAAATACAGATTCCCGTGGGTACTTTCTTTGATGTCAAAATTTTCTCCACTCCTTCTCAGGCCTCAGCTGCACCAGTGTTACCTATGTGCAACTCACACACATGGCTCCTGGAGCTGAGGAGAAAAAGTGTTACTGAAATGAGCCTTAAGCTCCTTTCTTCCCTTGCACATGCTGAATTTGAGATAGGTCCACCTGGATACCATTGCAGCAATAGAGGCACAAGAAGAGGAGCCACTGATGCTGACTGTAAACTCCTTCTTTCCCTGTATTCTGGTGGCAAAATTAATTTCCGTATCAATGAAAATTAACTGAGATGGCTGCATAATTTGGGTCTGTTGGGCACCAGAATACGCAGGGCCCAACACAGCAAGTGAAAACTTTACATTTGTTAAAGTATCAATGGTTCGCTCCTCTTTGAGCCAAAAATATAACTGCATTAAGTAGTTTGAAAGTGTAAGTATTTCAGCAAGTCACAATATCTAGTGCTCTGGGTTGTACGCCACGCTCACTGCAGTCCTCATTTAAAGCGAGAGAGAATGTCTCAAACCAGTGCACAATTGCTTTTTGTCTAAAATCAGTATAATGAGGCAAAAATGTCTTTCCCTCTTCTGTCACTTTATATAGTGGATCCAAACTTCTACAGCAAAAACTTGCTACTTTTGGGGAAGACATACTTGAAGTTAAACAACAGAAAGATGGCCCTCTTGTGGCTAACAAAAACCAGGGATTATCCGGCACATACGGAGGAGGATAAACAGGTAGGAAAAATAATAATTGTCATAATGTAAGTATGTGGAAACCAACATGCGTGGCACTTTGGTGGCTGAACATCTGTAAAAATTATTTGACTAAATTGTAGTTCTGGAACTACTTTTGGATCGCATCCAGGCACCAACAAATCGTAATGTGTTAATAATTTCTCTGAATCTTTGCCTCTCGGACCCAGTAATCTATTAAAACAAAAAAACCCATGAGATTTTATGGTATTAACACTTGTCCAATCTTACTGCTCCTATTATAAATACCCAAGTTTTTGTTGGAGCTGAAGAGACACTAGGATTCAAGAGTTTCGCTCAGAGAATGTACTACCAGTAGGTGTTGAAAAGAGTTCTATGTTCAGCTGCTAAAGCTTATTCTCATACCAGGATCATCTCCTCAAGGCTCCAGGCAGTGTCTTATCTAGCAAACTGATCCACATATCCTTCCCACCCCAACCCTCCAAAAAACCCATAGCTATTGAGAACTATAAAGCTACATTCACTTAACTGTACAAACAGGATTCATCTCAGAATAACCTGGTAGTAGGGCATTTTGAACAGGGAGCCTCTTGCAGAAATCTAATTTACAAGCAAAGAACAAACTTCCTTTTCTGCAGGAGGCTCTCTCAGTCTCTGATACAGTTGAGTCTTGTTTAGCACTTAGCCGGGTGTCTGCAGGGAGAGCCTACTGTGACAGATAAGCGTATTTGTCCCTTGCTGAGTCATGGCACTCAGGACCTGTTGCTTGCATATCACCTGAGGAAGCACTGACATTTCAGTAGCATTTTGAAAGTATGGACTGAACCGCAGGAATGTCGGGAGACTTTCAGCATTGAAGTGGATTCCTGTCCAGCCCATGAAGTTGCTTTGAATTTCATAGGTTCTGCTTAATTGTTAAGGGATATAGAGGCCCTGGAGCAAAATATGCACTTCCACTGTAAAAGGATCACTGTCTACTTGTATGGGGTTAACGTGAGGAGGACAAAGGAGTACCCTGTTGGTTCCGAACAATGGGATAGGAAAGTCAGGTCTGGATCCCAGTTAAAAACTTGAATGAATCAGTTTCAAGTGGCTATATCAAGATGAGATTTAAACACACACAACAATGTGGCCTTCGGTCTCACTGAGGGCTGTAGGGTGTGTAACCTCACACAGACTCAGAAGTTAAAAATTGTGAACAGTTTATTCCACAGTGTGCAACAGATTGCCACATGGCCGTGTGTATGCTGCACACAACTACCAGTGTAAGTCCAGCTTCTTATAGCCAGGATTACTGAATGATGGAGTGGCAGGCCACGAGTCCCAGAAACACTGCTGACCTCACAAATTTGCCCGTTAGCTGTTTGTTGGCTCTGAAACATCTGACTTAGTTAGTGTCAGTGATGGGATAACAGATCCACCTGGTGCTTCTTTATTATGGCACTTCCTATAAGTAAGTGCTAATTGTTTCTGCTATTGTGTATTTGACTTAAATACAATGAAGAGTTAGTGTGTATAGTAAATGAATGTTTAGAGAGGAAGTACTGCAGCTGAGGGACTAGGCTGAGAATCAGCAGAGGGTGAAGTTCCATTCATGGTTATGCTATGAGGGTCCTGTATGATACTGGGTAAATCACTCAACTTCTATATCTTGGTTTCTATATCTTTAAGATAACACTTGTCTTACAGGGAATTGCAAGGCACTTGGATAGTATGGGCATAAGTGCTATAGAAACGCCTGTAAATAATACCATTGTTTTGTTCACTATCACATGTTTTTTTTTAATTTTAGGTACAGAAAGAAGCTGCGGAACTGCTCAATTCTATATGACAAGAACTAAACTGTTAAGAAGAAACTGCAGTAAATGTGACTAAAGCCCAGGACAAAATACCCAGAGCTTGTTCTACTGTGGCTGTTATTAAAATTAAACTTGTCACCGTACTATTGTATATCTTTAGTAAAAAACTGCTGTCAGCTACTAGATACATGTTGTGATGGGGCAAGGCCAGATGCCTACAGTAAAGTAGTGAGGAACAGGTATGTTAACCCCAGACTAAACAAATCCCTGGTACCATGGTAACCAAATGGCAGTTGCTCCAAGTTAATCAAGACACCTGGGGCCAATTAAGATAGCTACATTGATTGGGACACCTGAAGCCAATCAACGGCTGCCTGGAACTAGTTAAAAGCCTCCCAGTTAATAAGTGAGGGGTGCATGTGAGGAGCTGGGAGCAAGAGGTGCAAGGAGCTGAGAGTGAGAGGGTGTGCTGCTGGAGGATTGAGGAGGACAAGCATTATCAGACACCAGGAGGAAGGTCCTGTGGTGAGGATAAAGAAGGTGTTTGGAGCAGGTCATGGGGAAGTAGCCCAGGAAGTTGTAGCTGTCATGCAGCTGTTACAGGAGGCACTATAGACAGCTGCAATCCACAGGGCCCTGGGCTGGAACCAGGAGTACAGGGTGAGTCTGGGTTTCCCCCAAGCCTCCCAACTCCTGCTCAGACACAGGAGGAGTTGACCCAGACTGTGGGTTCCACCAGAGAGGAAGATCACTGAGATGAGCAAATCCGCCAATAAGCTCAGGACTCCCTGAGGCAGAGGAGGAACTTTGTCACAATATGATGTGAACTGTAGAATAAAGTGATTTCTATTGAAAGATATACTGAACAGCAAGAGTTCTCAAAGTGTGCTCTGTAGAATGACACATCGTTCTCAAAAACAACGAGGAAGCCGGTTGGCACCTTACAGACTAACAGATTTATTTGGGCATAAGCTTTCGTGGATTAAAAAACCCACTTCTTCAGACGTTTTTTTGGATACAGACTAACATGGCTACCCTCTGATACTTGACAAAGTATTCTCTGAATATAGTGGGGAAATCTCATTTAATATTTGGTTAGGTGCTGCATGAACAGAAGTAGATGGCATCTCTGCCCTGATCCCACAAGCTGAAGCATGTGGGTGCACAGGCCTAAGAAAACCTACAGTACATGAAGTCTGGAAGAGAAACAATCAGATATAAAACATGTATAAAATTGAGTAAATACTAATTTTCCCACAGCTCTGTCATCATATGGTAGCTGACATGTATGCGGTCCTCTCAAAGGAAGGGGAAGGAAGAAACTAATAGCCTTACATGCTTCAGTTCAAAAAGGACATTTGAAGGCATAGTGTGGAAGAAAGCATTAAGTGTGAGCATCTCATGATCTTGTTGCTGGAAAGGAGGAAGGAACTGGAAGAAGCACTGTGATGAAGAGGACAGAATAGTGAAGGGCTTTGACAATGGTCTACTGAATAAAGAACTGGAGAAGCACTGACAAAAGCTGGTACATGTCTCAGGGAAACCTTAAATCTAACTTATTTGATAACGTTCCCTACCATACCTCCACTTTTCTGCATCATGCTAATCCAGTACAAAACCCCTGGTTTTGCCACAAAATTGAGTAGATCATATACATTTCATTTGTCAATAATCTATTGTGGGAAGAGTTCCTGGAAAGGGAGCGGAGGGGAGAGTAGGGGTTGCATGGAGAAAGGACTTTGATTTGGATCGTAGAGTCTGCCTTTACTGTATCTAAAACCCATCTGTTCAAAGTGATAGTGGTCCATGCATTGTAAAACTGGGACAGATGGCCTCCAAAAGCGTAGATGGGGTTTTCTGAGGAAGGTTTGACATGTTAGTCAATAGCTTTGACCCAGTGGCCTAATATTCAGTAAGGATGATGTGACTGAGGAATTCTTTGTCTTCATATGAGGGTAATAAGATTTCTCCCTGTCTTGCGTCTGTGAAGACATTTACTGCTGAGGGTGCTGTTGATAATAACACCATCTCCTCAGACTATATGAAACGGAAGATCAAGAAGGTGGAATATATTGCCTGTGATATCTGAACACAGGTGTATACAATCTATAAGGAGGCCGAGTTCAGAGACATCTTCCTGTTAATTGAGTCTCTTTCAGTTTCCCCAGTGCCATCTGTTTTTGCACTAATAGGCCATCCCCTTCAAAGAGTAAGACTTCCAATTTCGATTCTGTATCATATGGGAGAGAAGATGAACGTAACCAAGCATGTCTTTCTAGAACTAAGGGAGATAGGGAGGTACATAAACAAGACATTCTGTGACATAGTAGAGCAATCCCGCTCCCAGTCTCTCAGCCTCAATGCTGTTGAGGAGGATGAAAGTCTCAGGGAAGGAGAATATCAAGCTAGAGTGGGGGGAAATGATCCCACAGTTGGGATCCTTCTTCCAGAAGTTATGCTGTCCTCTTGCACTGAGCATAACCTTCCGAGGGAGGAAACCCCGGTTATCAGGAAGAGGCAGGCAATGGTTATGGGGAGGGATTTGATAAATAGAAATATAGTCAGGTTTGTGATGACTGGGAAAACCTCCTGGTGAACTGCCTGCTGGGTGCAAAGGTTGAGGACCGTTTGAGACACCTAGATAGATGTATGTGCAATGCTAAGGAGGAGCCAATGGTCATGGTACCCATAGGTATCAATGACATAGGGAAAGGTAAAAGAGGTTCTGGAGGCCAAATTTAGGTTGCTAGGTAAGAAATTGAAGTCCAGGGCCTCTATGGTAGCAGTCTCTGAAATGCTTCCAGTTCCACATGCAAGGGCCAGTTAGACAGAACTGCAGGGTCTCAGTGAATGGATAAGATGATGGTGTTGGGAGGAGGGACTCAGGTTTATTAGGAACTAGAGAACCTTTTGGGAAAGGAGGCGCCTATACAAGAAGGATGGACTCTACTTAAACCAAAATGGAACCAGATTGCTGGCATGTAAAATTAAAAAGAATCACAGAGTTTTTAAATTAAAGGCTTGGGAAAGCCAACAGGTGCAGAGGAGCACATGGTTTGGACAGACATCTCTTAGGGGAGGATTTATTAAAGGAAATATTCTATATCCTAGTAGAGGAAAGAGGATATAATTTGATAAAGTACAGGAATTAGTGGAAGTCAAACAAAGGAGTCCCATTCAATTACATCACATCAAGAGAGAACTAAACATTGACAAATTTTACAATTGCTAGTAGTTTAAGTACTAAGATGGGTGAACTTGAGTACTTGGTGTTAATGAGGATATCGATATAATGTACATCACAGAAACTTGGTGGAAGGATGATGATCAATGGACCATGGTAATACCAGGGTACAAAATATAAGAAAAATATGACAGAGTAGGTCATGGTTGTGGGACACTATATGTGAAAGAAAGCATACAGTGAAACATAGTGAAAATCTTATCTGAATCAAAAAGTACCAAAGATTCTCTATGGATAGAAAGTCCATGCGTGAATAAAAAGAGTGTAGCAGTAGGAACATACTACTGACCATCTGATCATGATGGTGACAGTAATAGTGAAATGATCAGGGAAATTAGAGAGGCTACAAACACAGAAAATACAGTAACATTGGGGGATTTCCACTAACCCCATATTGACTGGGTACATGTCACCTAGGACTGAAATGCAGAGATAAAATTTCTATACACCATTAATGACTGCCTCTTGGAGCAGCTAGTCCTGAAATCCACAAGGGGAGAAGCAATTCTTGATTTAGTTCTGAGTTGCGCACAGAATTTGGTCCAACAAGTGAATATAGATGAACTGCTTGGTAATAGCAACCATAATGTAATTAAATTTAACATCCTTATAGGGGGAAAATACCTAAGATGTAGCATTTAACTTCAAAAAGGGGAACTACACAAAAATGAGGAAACTAGTTAAATGAAAATTTAAAGGAGCAGTCACAAGAGTGAAATGCCTGCAAACTGCATTGAAAATTTTAAAATACCATAATATATCTTCAAAATAATTGTAGACCTCCCTAATTAATTAATTAATTAATAAAAAAGCAAGAGGGCCAACAAATGCCACCATGGCTAACCACCGTGGTAAAAGAGGAGGGGGGGAAGACATAAATTTGAAGAGCAGCTAGCAAAAGACAAAAAACTAACAGCATTCTTTAAAGTACATGAGAAAGAGGAAGCCTGACAAACAATCAGTGAGGGCACTGGACAAGAGGTGCTAAAGGAGCACTTCATCAAGACAAGGCCAGTGCAGAGAAACTAAATTCATTTTTTGCATCAGTCTTCTCTGCAGAGGATGTGAGGGAGATTCCCATACCTCAGCCACTCATTTAAAGTGACAAATCTGAGGTTCCAGATTGAAGTGGCAATAGAGGTGGTTTTGGAACAGATTTATAAACTAAAATAAAAGTCATCAAGACCAGATGGTATTCACCCAAGACTTCTGAAGGAACTCAAATATGAAATTGCAGAACTGCTAACCGTGGTATGTAATCTATTACTTAAATAAGACTCTGTACCAGAGTTACATTAGCTAGAGGATAGCTAATGTAACGGCAGTTTTTAAAAAAGGATCCAGGGGCAACTATGGCGATTACAGGCTGGTAAACCTAACTTCAGTATCAGGCAAACTGGTTGAAACTATAGGAAAAAACAGAATTATCTGACACACAGATGAACACAGTATGTTGGGCACGAGTCAACATGGCTTTTGTAAAGGGAAGTCAAGCCACACCAATCTTTAGAATTCTTTGAGGGTGTCAGGCATGTGAACAAGGGTGATCATAAGCAAACTAAGCAGTCATGGGATAAGACGGAAGGTCCTCTCATGGATTGGTAACTGGTTATAAGATAGGAAACACAAGGTACAAATAAATAATCGGTTTTCACAGTGGAGAGAGGTAGTTAGCGGGGTTCCCCAAGGATCTGCGCTGGGACCTGTGCTGTTCAACATATTCAGAAATGATCTGAAAAAAAGGGTAAACAGTGAGGTGGCAAAGTTTGCATATGATACAGAATTACTCCAGATAGTTAAATCCAAAGCAGACTGTGAAGAGTTACAACAAAGGGACCTCACAAAACTGGCTGATTGCATAACAAAATGATAGATGAAAATCACTGTTGATAAATGCAAAGTAATGCACATTGGAAAACAGCCCCAACTACCCATACACAAGGATGGGGTCTAAATTAGCTGTTGCCACTCAAAAAAGATCTTGGAGTCATTGTGGTGAGAGTCTGAAAAACCATTTGCTCAATGTGCAGAAGCAGTCAAAAAAAATTCAATTTTTTAAAGAACCATTGGAAAGGAAATAGATAAAAAAATAAAAAACAGAAAATATCATGCCACTATATAGATCCATGGTATGCCCACACCCAGGACTGGTGCAACCATTTAGGCAAACTAGGTGGCTGCCTAGGGCACCTAGTGGTTGAAGGCGCCTAAAAGCCCGCTCAGGAGAGGAGGTGGAGTAGAGGTGAGTTGGGGTGGAGGTGGGGGGCACACAGGGGAACTGCTCCCCGCTGCATATCACCTCCACTCTGCCTCCTCTGCTGAGCACACAGCCCCTGCTCTAATTCTCCTTCAACTGGTGCCGCAAGCCTCCGAGGGGAGAAGAATTAGAGCAGCGCCGGCATGCTCAGCGGAGGAGAGCTGGGGTGGCGGGTTGCGCCATAAGAGAGGGTGCAGGGTGTACTTCGGGGGGGCTCCTGGGCGATTAGCTGCCATCAGGGGGGGGCTTTCAAGCGGGGAGCTGCTGCAAGGGGGGGCTCTGGGTAGAGGGGTGGTTAGCTGCTGCAGTGGGTGGGATAGCTGCAAGGGGGGGCGGGGCAGGTGGGCGTGGTAAGCTGCCACCAGGGAGTGGGGGGCAGGGTTAGCTGGGGGGGTGGCGCAAGGTGGAAGTTTCGCACCCTGGAAGTTTCGCCTAGGGTGCGAAACTTCCTTGCAGCAGCCCTGCCCACACCTTGAATACTGCAAGCAGTTCTGGTCACCTCATCTCACAAAAGATATATTAGAATAGGAAAAGGTACAGAGAAGGGCAACACAAATTATTAGGAGTATGGAACAGTTTCCATTTGAGGAGAGATTAAAGTCTGGGACTGTTCATTTTAGAGAAGAGATGACTATTTTGGGGTTTTGAAGAAGTCTATAAAATGAATGGTGTGGAGAAAAAAAGTGTTTTTTTTACCCTTTCACAGAAGACAAAAGCCAGCAGTCACCTAGTGAAATTAATAGGCAGGAGGTTTAAAACAAACATAAGGGAGAACATAAATTTCTTCGTATAATGCACTCTCAACCTGTGGAACTTGTTGCTGAGGGATTTTGTGAAGGCCAAAAGTATAATTCAAAAAAGAATTAAGGTAAGTTTATGGAGGATAGATCAATCAATGCCTATTAGCCAAAGTAGTCACATATGCAACCCCATGCTCTGGATGTCCCTAAACGTGTCTGCCAGAAGCTGGGGATGGATCACTTGATAATTGCCCCGTTCTGTTCATTCCCTACAAAGCATCTGGCAGCAGCCACTGTCAGAAGACAGGACACTGGGCTAGATGGATCATTGGTCTGACCCAGTATGACCATTCTTATGAGCTATTGCAGATGCCACGGATTATCAGAGACAATCAAAATGATGCCCAAAGAGCATGCTTGGCCATCTTTTGGCCCTCCTTAGTAAGGGCTGATATTAATTTTCAATGGTGCTTAGTAGAAAAAGACATTTTCTCCCATAATTGAAACTGATATCTACCCATAACTGCTTGGTAGCTAGCTATGCACATGTTTAAGGATGTGGAGGAATTTTTTCCTCCTCTTTATCCGTGTGGGCCAAAGGTTGAAAACCCAATAGTGACTTTTGCAGTGTTGCTGCTATAACCAAATAGTTTGGCTGAGGGCATCCATGAAAACAGTAAAAATTTATTCTGTGAGATTTGATATACTTTGTCCACCTTTTTAAGAGATTGATTGACATGAAGACGGTTTGGCCTAAAGGGATTTTGCCAGTTGCCAAAGCCCTTGTTATACAGGCAAGTAAACTTTAGTCATGGCAGAAGACCCCAGAATATCAAAAACTGGATGTGAAGTCTCCTCCAAAGGAGAATTTTCAAGTTGATGCCATCCTATCAATCAATTCATGAAATTGAACTGCATCCTCAGAGGGAAACGATGCTATGTTGATATCATCAGGGGATGAACCACCGTGCCTCTCTGCAACATCATGTTAAAAGTCATCCTGTGGAGGTGTCGCCTGGTAATCTTCTGAGAACAGCTCCTGTTCTAAGTGTGTGGAGGAGCACTGTGTAACTCATATCCATGGCCAGAGGGTCTGAACCTCTTAGATCCATAAAATATGATGGAAGGTGCACTCAGGCCATAGAGTTTCATTTTCTAGTCTGGTAAGGGTAGAGGAGGAGTTGGCTAGTACAACCAGGACATCACAGGAGGCATAAGGCAGTCCTTTCAGCTTCCTCAAGCTGTTATCATATCCCCTGAAGATACACTAGGAATCTGGTATTAGCTCATGCATGAAAACTTTGCTTGGGACAAGACTGTTTCTTCAGCATAATCACTGGATCTGGTTCAACGTGATTTCAGATCTGATATCAAAGCTACTGGTGAGAAGTAGGCCAAACCGAGGTGGAGAAAAGGTCTTCCCTTTTTGGCCCTGTAGGGTTTTGAGGTAGTAGTGGTAACAACTCCAGAGACCTCTCTCTCTCTGCACTTCTTGCATCGGTCTTTTGTCAAGTGAGAAACGATACTATCAGATCCAACGAGGAACTTGAGCTGGAACTTTTATTGCATGTTAGCTTTTCCCTAATGGATCTGAGTCTCAGCTTCAGATCCATACTCTTGGATCCATCTTGAGATCCTGAGTCTTTAAACTTCGGATCTATGACTTGTGATCAAGAAGCCGCTGGAGATATGGTTTAGTTTGGTCTTGCATGGAACTGGGGTAGTTGCTCCTGACACTTTCTGTAGATCCTTAGGATGTTTGTCTGGATCCAGGGCTGAGAAGGACTGTATTGTGACAAAAGTCAGATTTGAGAATCTGGATACCAGGACTACAGTTGATTTGGAATGAGACCCTGGTGTGAGCTGATTGTGGTCTCCTCCTTTTATCTTCAGATCCCTTAGAGCTATTGGATAAGGCCTCTTGTAATAGAAGACACTGCAGTCTATTTTGTCTCTCCTTCCTGGCTAGAGGAGTGAATGTACTGCCTATCTGACTGCATGCTGGTGAGTGATTTTTGCCCAAGTATTTTAGGCACTGGATGTGCATATCCAAAGATAGGAAGACCACTGGACATGATGAAGTTTTTGAAGCTGTGTTTCTTCACAGTGGCTTCCGCCATGACGGTAAATAATTCTTATCGACTACCAATTACAAACTGTACTAAACTTATACTAACTAACTTAACTAACTATAACTAACCATAATTAATAGAGCTGTCAAGCGATTAAAAATTAATCGTGATTAATCGTGTTGTTAAATAATAATAGAATACCATTTATTTAAATATTTTTGGATGTTTATACAACACAAAGTGGACAGTATTCACTTTATATTTATTTTTGATTACAAGTATTTACACTGTAATAAAACAAAATAAATACTATTTTTCAATTTACCTAATAAAGAGATTGAACTACAGTACTTGTATCATGAAAGTTGAACTTATGCATGTAGAATTATGAACAAAAAACTGCATTAAAAATAAAACAATGTAAAATTTTAGAGTCTGCAAGTCTGCTCAGTCCTACTTCTTGTTCAGCCAATCGCTCAGACAAACAAGTTTGTTTACATTTGCAGGAGATAATGCTGCCTGCGTCTTGTTTACAAGGTCACCTGAAAGTGAGATAAGGGTTCTCACGCACTGTTGTAGCTAGCATTGCAAGATTTTACGTGTCAGATGGGCTAAAGATTCATATGTCCTTCGTGCTTCAACCACCATGGCCAGGGGACATGCATCATGATCAAGAGTTCTGCTTGATAGCAATCCAAAGCAGTACGGAGTCAGATGCCACCAGCAGAAGTTGATTTTCTTTTTGGTGGTTTGGTTGTCTAGTTTCCGCATTGGGTGTTCCTATTTTAGACTTCTGAAAGCATGCTCCGTACCTTGTCCCTCTCAGATTTTGGAAGGCACTTCAGAGTCTCCCCCAAGGAGTTTCAGTCACATTGAAACTAACCTTTTTCTTTTTTTTTTTTTTCTTTTTTCTTTTTTTAAACAAGCCCATCAGCATGGAAGCATGTCCCTGGGAATGGCGGCTGAAGCATGAAGAGGATACGCATGTTTAGCATATCTACAGTGTAAATACCTTGCAATGGCCGACTACAAAAAGTGCCATGCAAATGCCTGTTTACTTGTCTAGTGACATTGTAAATAAGAAGGGGCAGCATTATTCCTGTAATTGTACACAACTGTTTGTCTTAGCAATTGGCTGAACAAGAGTAGGCTGAGTGGACTTGTAGACACTAAAGTTTTACATTGTTTTTGTTTTGGAGTGCAGATATGATACAAAAAAAATCTACATTTGTAAGTTGCACCGGGGGATCATGATAACTTGGGCCTTGTTTCTCTTGATCTTTGACATGACTCTGCTGATGAGCAGGACAGACGGCAACATGTACATCAGACTCCCGACCATGACGGGGGAAAGCGGTCAGAGGAGCCATTGTAAGACTCCTGCAGGGAACAGAACAGATTGAAATTTCCTGTTCTGCTGGTGGCGAACAGGTCCACTTGGGAGTCCCCATTCTGGAAGAGTGTTCAGGTAACTCGGATGGAGTGACCTACTCGTGGTGAGAGAAAAGGACTGCTGAGGCGATCTGCAGCTTTGTTTGATGTCAGGGAGGTGACATGTCTCTCGGTGACTCACATGTTTGATCATGAATCCCACAACGGAGACAGCAAAGATCCTGTGGACACCTTATAGACTAACAGACGTTTTGGAAGCATGAGTTTTCGCTGGGAATACCATTTCGTCAGATGCATTAGTGGAATTTCCAAGCAGGTTATATATATGCAAGCAAGCTAGAGACAATGGAGTTAGTTCAATCAGGGGATGGCCCTGTTCTAGCATGTTGATGGTGAAATACCAGGAGGAGAAAACTGGTTTTGTAGTTGGCAAGCCATTCACAGTCTTCGTTTAATCTGATCTGATGGTATCAAATTTGCAGATGAACTGAAGCTCAGCAGTTTCTCTTTGAAGTCTAGTCCTGAAGTTTTTTTTGCTGAGGATGGCCACCTTAAGGTCTGCATAGTGTGGCCAGGAGGTTGAAGTGCTCTCCTACAGGTTTTTGTTAATGTTGCCATTCCTAATGTCTGATTTGTGTCCATTTATCCTTTTCCGGAGACTGTCCAGTTTGCCGATTGTACATAGCAGAGGGCATTGCTGGCATGTGATGGTGTATTACATTGGTGGACGTGCAGGTGAATGAACTGGTGAGGGTGTGGCTGATCTCTGGTTAGGTCCTGTGATGGGTCGCTGGGTAGATATGTGGCAGAGTTGACATCGAGGTTTGTTGCATGGATTGGTTCTGGCTAGAGTTACTATGGTGTGGTGTGCAGTTACTGGTGAGAATATGTTTCAGGTTGGCAGGGTGTCTGTGGGCGAGGACTGGCCTGCCACCCAAGGCCTGTGAAAGTTGTGGATCATTGGCCAGGATGGGTTGTAGATCCCTGATGATGCGTTGGAGGGGTTATGTGGGGGACTGTATGTGATCTCCAGGGGATCCTGTTGGTTTCTTCTTGGGTTTGTCTTGCAGTAGGAGGCTCTGGGTACATGTCTGGGTCTGTTGATCTGTTTCCTTATTTCCTCGTGCGGATATGTGTTTTGAGATGCGTTGGAGATTTGTTAGGGTGTGAGTCTCTTGTCTGAGGGTCGTTAGAGCAGATGCGGTTGTAACTTTCAGTGCTTGGCTGTAGACAATGGATCGTTTTGTGATTGCCCGGGATGGAAGCTGGAGGCATGAAGTAGGCGTAACTGTCGGTAGGTTTTCGTATAGGGGTTGGTGTTAATGTGACATCATTATTTGCCCGGGTGTCGGAGGAGTGGACCTCCGTTGTAGATTGGTCCAGGCTGAGTTTCGATGGTGGGTGCAAGCTGTTGATCGTGGTGGAATTTTTTCCAGAGTCTCCTTCCATTGGGTCCAGATTGATGAAGGTGTCATGAACTGTAGCGTAGGTAGAGAAGGGGCGTGAGTGGACGAGAGCTGAGGAAGCGTTGTTCCAGGTCAGCCATAAAAATATTGGCATATGGTGGGGCCATGCGTGTGCCCATAGCGGTGCCACTAATCTGGAGGTATATATTGTCATCAAATTTGAAATAGTTGTGTGTGAGTATAAAGGCACAGAGCTCAGCAGCCACCTGTGCTGTGGCATCATCAGGGATACTGTTCCTGACAGCTTGTATTCCATCTGTGTGTGGGATGTTTCTGTAGAGAGCCTTTACATCCATGGTGGCTAGGATGGTGTTTTCTGGAAGGTCATCAATGCATTGTAGTTTCCTCAGGAAATCAGTGGTGTCACGGAGATAGCTGGGAGTGCTGGTGGCATAGGGTCTGAGTAGAGAGTCCATGTATCCAGACAGTCCTTCAGTGAGATCCACAAACCCGGAAATCCTGGACGCCCCATCATCTTGGGCATTGGCACTCTCACTGCACACCGCACCACAGTAAAGGCCCTTGTCATTCTCCGGTGTGGCAGGCATGGGTGGGGTGGACTGGACCGCTCGACCTGAGCTCGGACTCGACTCCGGTAGGAGTTATCAAGCCGCCCTCCCTGGGCCTTGGCTCCTTTCCTGTCTCTCTTTTCCCTTATGGGATACAGGAAATCTTCCTCTCCCCATTTTTATTTTGCTGCTTGGCAGGTGCTGGAGATTGATACCGGTCCATCAGCTGCACTGGTGGGGCACTCCACACTGATGCTGCAGTGCTCGAGGCAGAGTCGGACCTTTATTGCTCCGGTGCCAGAGTTACAGATGACTCCATTAGGAGCACTTTGAAACACAAGTCTCTCTCCTTCTTAGTCCAAGGTTTGAAGGACTTGCAAATACGGCACTTGTCACTTATATACGACTCGCCAAGACACCTTAAACAATTATGTGGATTGCTGATGGGCACCAGTTTCTTGCAGCGATTGCAGGGCTTAAAGCTTGGGAACCAGAGCATGCCCCATCCCTAGGCTAAGTCATAGAATCATACAATATCAGGGGTGGAAGGGACCTCAGGAGATCATCTAGTCTAACCCCCTGCTCAAAGCAGGACCAATCCCCAGACAGATTTTTACCTGTTCCCTAAATGGCCCCCTCAAGGATTAAAGTCACAACCTTGGGTTTAGCAGGGTAATGCTCAAACCACTGAGCTAGTCCCATTCGGGACCAACCAGCTAAAACACTAACACACTAAGGGAAACTTAACTATGTACAACTTTTTACAAGAAAAGTTTGAAACGCTGAGCAAAACGAAAAAGGCTAGCCAAAGCAGCAGACGTTCGAGCACTGTCACTGGCGGCAAGAAGGAACTGAGGGTTGGGGGAGTCGCCAATGGCCCTTCTACCGCAGCATATGCACGCCCCTCCAGAAGGTGCCAGGGCTGGTCCCCTACAGATACCACCAAGGGAAAAACTTCTGGCACCAGTGCATGTGGTGAGCACACACACCTAAATATGGAATAGACATGAACAAGCACTCAAAGTATTCTACATGTTGGTCATTTGGGGCCCAGGTGTGGGGGAGTCCTTGATCAGAATGCTGGAGGTTTCAGGGATGACGACCCCAATTCAATCAAAGCATTCTAATACTATTCATGCACTCCCTTCTCCCTGACTACGTACACAAAATTCCTCCCATACACAAAGTTCCTCCCAGTTACTGCTGATTGGGCCCTCCCAGCTGGTCATGGTCCCGCTGCTAGATACTTCTTTCCTGCTCCGCTAGCCTCTTCCTCACCCCACCAAGGAGCAGAGAGACCTGTGAGAGGAGGAGAGTTACCCAGGCACCAACAGGAGATTGCAGGTAGATAAGGAAAGGTGGAAGCAAAGTTGATAACATTTTCACAGGAAGGGAAAAAAGGGATTAGAAAGGACCAACCAGCTCCTGAGAAAGTGGTATTGGCTCCTTTCTGTTTCCTTTTTCCTCTGCTTGAAATCTCCTGGCAGCTTATGTTCTTCCCTCACAGGCTCTTCCACTCCCTTCCTCTTTCCCAACGAAAAAAAGGAGGAAAAATTCATCTCCCTCCACCTACCCAATACAATGTGGTATGTACTGCATAATGCAGTACAGTTAAGAACTATAAGCAAAATGAAAGGTGCTTGTGATACAGCTATTCTTTACAAGCTGCCTGCAGATTGTATTGCATCAGTGCTACCCGAGTTCCTAATACTCTACTGATAAATGTTTTCCCATTATAAAGGATTTTTTAATTGTCATTGTTCTTGGAGAGGGTCAATATTTTTTATTTACTCCTTTTTTACTTTGTTCACTGTAATGATAATTTATCATGGAGCATGTTAGGATTAGAGAAGGGAGGCCTTGATGTCTTATCATCCCTATTATGTGTAATCTTGGCTGAGGCTTGTCCATTCATTACTTATCCTTTTCTTTGATGAAGATTGTTGTGGGGTTGGGAGATAACTACAGTTGTCAAAATAATGAACAAGGTATATTTTGTGATGTGCTGTCCTTGTTTTTTGATGTCTTCACTTACAGATTCAGTAGATTCAGAATATGCAGTGGGTCACACAGTCATTCATTAGTGCAAAACATTAAGGTTCAACTTTACTATACTTAACTCTTTTAGATGTCATTTAGGCAAATCACACATACTTAGTTCTCCAGCCTCTGAAACAATTTTTAGCTCCCTCCAATTTAATTGACATAAATCACTTATAATTTAGGTGAACTCAAACCTTTGATTTATTAATGTATCACATAATTCATGATAATAGTTCATGTTACTTTGTGTAGAGTGGCAGAGTAACTTAAGTGATGAAAAGTCTTGGTGCATGTAGGAGTAGTAAATAATATATGATAGAAGTACATTGAGCCAATCAGATCACAGCATTTATCAAAGCCATTTACAAGTTAATAGCTCCTCAGTAAATTGTGCATTTTGAATAACAAAGCATAACACAATCCAATATATAGAAAAATAAAATTTTGGTTGAATTCAATTGCTATATTAATAACATACAAGAACATATATAGCAATATTTTTCTGCATTTATGTTTTTAACAGTGCAATATGATAGATATGTTACAGAAATGTTTTAATCACATTCTAAGAAATCAGTTTTATATGTGTACAAAATTTTGTATAAGTTAAATTTAATGGAATTTACAGTGAATATTGAAAGCATGGTACAAATGGTAATTTTTAAAATGTTCTTACTCTATAATAAGGAAGCACAGTTTGCTAAAAGTAGCATTTAATATAATTCACATCAATAAGATTCTATAATTTGTTACATCTTTGCAGTTCAGAAAATGCCCTCAATACTGAAAAAAAATGATTTTATATTCTTGTGCATTTAGAACAAAAAAACTCAAAACTTTGCCTATGAAGAAAAATGACAAGATCTAGGTATACTTATTTAATTCAGTACACCTGAATTTTTATATGAACTTAAAGGGGATGAAAATATTTAATACTAATAGAAAATTATTAGTTTAATGTGTAAAGCTTATGTAACTGTCATTCTATTTGGGTTCTCTAGATCCATAACCAAAACTGAACATGAACATAAAAGCAGCAAATATTCACATTACCTTTTATGTATTCTTAAATCTCAAATTACATTAGTTTACCTTGTGAAATTTTAAAATACACAGATATAACAAAAAAACAACAACAACAACAACAAAAAACCTGTAAGACACCAGACCAAGAGAGAATGTGTTAGAGTTTCTCTTTTATTCTTTAAAGATTACCGAACATCCTCTTGGTAATAATCCAAGATATTATGTAAACAAATTTCAATGCTGCTCATGAATTAAAATATTCTGTTCAGTTCCTACAATACGTCAGAATAGTGGCACCAATTGCTTTTAAAATTAATCACATTCATCTTACTGTACATGACTCTTGTGCAAGTAATCAAGGCATTTTTCATGACCTTGGCTACATCAATGTAGTAGTGAGGATATCAGCTATTGTAAGTATTTAAAAAAAACCTGAAGTGACAGAATTTGGCATTCTGTCATCTCAAAAAGCCAGCAGCATTTTTCTACATACTTAGGATACATTTGGCCTAAGCTTTTAACACCTTTTAGAACAGCCATGCAATAAAACAATCTTGGAGATGTTGCATAAAGTGAGAAAACAGAGCAATTTGCACATTTTTCTGTATAATAAAGCCAAGATAAAGCTAATCCCCAGGTCCTTTAGAATGACTGCTATGTTTCATACACTTATAGCTCTATAAAACTAGAGCCCACTACAGGGGGAGGGGGAGGAAGAGGGAGAGAGAGTGTGTCTGTGTTTTTATATATATTTATATATATAGATTTAATATATTTTTAAATAAAGTCATTTGGCTGCTTTCAGAATCTATGGTTTGTTTTTTCCAGGTCAGTCTTTTGAAGGGGCAATAAATAAACTAGACATAGCTGAACTGTTTTGCATATCTCTGTGGAAGAACAGAGAACATTTATACTTTAGAGTTCCAGAAACATAACTGTACAGAACAAACAGCTTATATACAACTAAGTGTGCAATTTTAGTTGGCTGGACATTTTAATAATACAATATATCCTCTTTGACAAGAAGTCACTTCTACTCTTGACCAAATCCCTCTGTTTCCTCAATTGCGAAGAGCAGCTTCTCTTTCAGCTGTTCATAGCTTTTATATGGAGGCAGATCCAAACGATTGAAACTGAACAAAACAGAAGAGGGGATGGGGGAAGAGGAGGGAAAAAAGAAGTTTTATAAATTGTCTAAATCCCATTTAGAATATTTTGTGTAATTACACTTTTGCTTTTAAGAATATTGCAAAACTAAACGGTTACAGACAGAAGTTTTACATACTCTGATCTATGGGTCAGAACACAGGAATGGGAATCAGGAATTTGGCTCTCACTAACTGTGTAATATTGGGCAAGTCACTTACACACACTGCTTTACTAGGGATTATTCATTTTTAAGTGCTTTTGGATACTTGATGAAAATCCCCTACAGATGCAATGATTATATTTCCCCAAAAATTATCTTGATCTTCATAAAGTGTATGTGGTTCAAGTGCATACAACTCCAGTTTGGTTAATGAAAGTTTCTTTGAGTATATTCAGAGCACAGCATACACTCATGTGAACCATTCTTCCTGAAAGACGTGATTTATTTAATCACAGGAGGGTTCTTTGAAAGCTAAACTATACACATAGCTTTACTGTAGAATTAAAAGTGTCTAGAAACTATTTTATTCAATCGTTTTGCCATGTCTGTAGTTAAACTGTGAGCTAATCCTCATGTCACTCTAATTTTCTTTCAATGGAGAAACTATAATTTGATCAAAGCTCATGAGAAAATATGTGTAATTACAGCCATATGCCCATTTCTATTGTACAGCAGAAATTTACATAACTCTTGTGCAGACTATGTGAAGGATTCTCACATTTTTTGGTTAGAGAAAGTTCACTAAAAATGGATAAGAGAATGGATTTTAAGATAATCAAGTCTGAACAGTAAAATGGATGAGTCTAAGGCCTAGTCTACACTGAAAATTCCAAGTGCCATAGCTATGCCAACCTAGCCCCTGGTGTAGATGTAGCTAAATCAACAGGAGAATACTTCTGTTGGCCTAGCTACCGTTGCTCAGGGAGGTGATGTTCCTACAGTAACTGATAAAACCCTTCTTTTGCTGTAGGCTGCATCTACACTATAGGGTTACGATGGCATAGTTACAGCACTGTGATAATGCCCCATTGTCTTCATAGTGTAGACATGGCCTTACTCTTTCAGCCTTCCTTGAACCTTTAGAGAAGAAAAAGGGAAGACTATAGGAGGGACTCTAACAGATCCATTTAAAACATGTGTTATGAAAAGCTGATGTCTTCTTCATTTGATAGACCTGTTAATAACTCTGACATGAGTGAGAAAGCGCCATATTTTCCTCCTCTATTCCATGTAGTTGCACCTGGAAACATTTCTTCTCCTGAAATTCTCACCTCTGACCGTTAGAAACTGTTGCTGGCAACGCTAAGACTGCTTCTTCTGCTATACTACAGGGACCCTGTTGGCTACCACAAGCAGGGAGGAAACGTCTTCAAATTCCGCAAAGACCCATTCAAAGAAATAACACCACATAGGGAAAAATAATAGGATGAGGCAGCCTCGCAACAAGTGACAGAAAAAGCTGTATATGCTCCCACCAAGATGCCAGAAAAAGAAACAATCTTACTGGCTGCCCACAGTCACTCTCTCCACCACAGAAGTATAACAGCTACAGGGAGCCTGGGTCCGCATGGGGTAGGATAGTGGGGACTGAAGAGAGCCATGTGGATAGGCATTCAGATTCTAGGATGCTATTTGAAGTTCTGAATGTTTATGGGGTTCCAATCACTTTATAAGGGTCTTGGTGGCATTTTGCACACATATTTTTAAAAAGTTACACTGCGATGAAATATCACGTCAGTTGACTCCAATGCTAACTTAGCTGTGTAGCAGAAACAATGACTTGCTCTTTGAAGCAAAAATTGTGTGTGTGTGTGTGACAGAGTGTGTGTGTGTATGTATGTAAAATAAGGGGTTTTATCTTACAACTCTAAAGTATCTGAAACTATTCAAAATAAAAACAATATAAATACAAATAGAATACAAAACTGAAATTAAAAACATGGGAAAAAAGAGATATTTTCAGTAGTGGGAAAGTCACTAGCCCAGCCATTCTAAATTAACCAACAGATGGTAGTCAGGGGCAAACAGTTACTGTATACCATAGGTGCAAGACAGATGGTCTTAAACTACATTAATGAAGAAGAACAGATACAAAGTTAGCTTACATTTATTCACTGTTTCAATATTAAAACTTACCAGGTATGACTTCTCGGTAACCAGGTTTCCTTGCCAACTTTTTCAATGCAGAATTTCTGAGGACCGTTACTTCCTGAATCAAGAAAACGTATGAGATTAAATTAAATGTTGTTTTTAAACCAGTAATAATGTAGTATATTTATTAATGTATGCTAATGCTAGGATGTAGGATTAAGAAATAAGCAAAAGATTTCCACTTGTTCAGAATAAACATAATACTTATAGATTGCAATAGCATACTTCAGGGGCATTATACTTACCCATGAGCTCAGCAAAACCTCCCAGTGGTAACCGACAAGTACCAGTGACAAACTGCAGCAGTCGCATGCGAACCTCATTGTCTGTGTCTTTTACAAACTAGGAAACAGAAATTCAGAATTACTTTAAAACAGAATTGAATATTACTATGCTAATACGGCTAGAGAAAAATCATACAAAACATGTAGGAACAAGATACATGGAAAGCTGCGATTCCATAACAAACCTGAAGAGAATAACATACAGTGAATTATATATGATCTTGCACAATGATATGGTGGCAAACACAAAGGCACTGATTTTGGATTGCAGGCCCAAAGGTATCACATCACTACTGTGCACTGAAGGCTGGCAACACCTGTGAGCAGACAGGCTAATACATTAGATCAATATATACCATGTTTTAAAAAAATCTCAGAAAGGACAGGTTATTTATCATGTACAGTAACTGGACTCTTAGAGATGTTTGTCCCTGTGAGTGCTCTACTTCAGGTGCATATACGCCCTGTGCACCTTTGAGCGGGGGCTTTCGGTAGCAGTGCCTGTTTGATCCGCTTATATGCCCTAGCTATCCTAATGCCCTGCATATAGCACAGTGTTGGGCAAACCACTACCAACAGTTCCTTCTCTATCACCAAATCAAGACTCCAAAATGGAAGGGAAGAAAGGTAGGCAGTGTAATACTACAGTGACAAACATCTTGAAGAATTCCAGTTACTGTATACGATAAGTAACCTCTCTTATTTCAAAGTCTGATCTAAAACTGTTTGCAGAACTGCAGTCCCACCAAGGCAGTGTCTGCCCTAGAGGTGTGTACCCAGTGAGCGCATTGTGACGCGATTGTCCTTCAGACTTTGCAATCTGGGGTCAGTCTTGTCTGAGAAAAGGCCCTGGTCTTCGAAGGGCAAGTCCTGAATAGTTTGTTGTAATTCAGGATGAAGGCCTGATACCTCGAGCCAGGAGATACGCCTCATCGTCACTCCTGATGCTAGAGTTCTGGCTGCAGAGTCCACTGCATCGAGAGAGGCTTGGAGGGAGGTTCTTGCCACCTTTTTACCCTCCTCAAGTAAGGCCGTAAATTCTTGACGGGACTTCTGGGGAAGAAGCTCCGTAAACTTCCCCAAGGATGTCCACGTGTTAAAGTTATACGTACTTAGGAGGGCTTGTTGTTTTGCCACCCTAAGTTGAAGGCCCCCGGCTGAGTATACTTTGCGGCCTAGGAGGTCCATGCGCCTAGCCTCCTTCGGCTTAGGAGCAGGGGCTTGCTGGCCATGATGCTCCCTTTTGTTCACCGATTGCACTACTAGAAAGCAAGGAGGTGGGTGAGTGTAGAGATATTCATACCTCTTTGAGGAGACCATGTATTTTCTCTCTACTCCCCTGGCTGTGGGGATAATTGAGGCTGGAGATTGCCAAATGGTGTCCGCATTTGCCTGTATGGTGTGGATAAACAGGAGAGCCACTCTAGTAGGTGCGTCAGCCGAAAGTATGTCCACTACAGGGTCCTTATTTCAGGGATCTCCTCCACCTGTAAGTTCATATTCTGAGCCACACGTCTCAAGAGGTCTTGATGGGCCCTTAGATCAAATGGCGGACGGCCTGAAGATGTTCCCGTCACTGCCTCGTCTGGCAAGGAGAAAGGAGAGGAGAGGCCAGGGACCAGAGGGTCCTGTGGGGGCTCCTGTTCTTGAGGAGCATCATATGGTTCAGGTGGGACCTGGGTATCTGCAGGTGGTATCGGAGCCTCATCCGTGCCTATGCGGGGGGATGGCTTACTGTCACCTCTGGCACCCGGTGTTCTGACAGGGCTGATAGTGGAAACACTGAAGGAGCACCTTGTGCTTGGTGGTATGGCCACAGTGTCCAGAAGGACCAGCGATGGGGTCCTTGCTCATGGCTCTGGCTCTCGGGAAATATATGGCTGGGGACATCCAAGTCGTGCTCCTGTGGATAGGAAGCACTACCAGCCTGTGATGACACCGATGTGTCTCTCGACGGCCATGGCAGTGCTGACAGACCTTGAGAGGGAGCCACAGTTCTGGTTGTTCTTTCCCGGGGCGCTACCGGAGAGTGGTACCGGGAGCTATAACGGTACCAGGAGCGAGACCAGGACCTGCGACTGTAGCGGTGCCGGGAGGTCGACCGGGATCTTGAGTCCCTTCGTCTGGAGCGACTGCGAGATGTACGGTGCCGAGAGCGGTGATGTGAGTCAGATCGGTACCAGGAGTATGTGGTCGGCGACCGAGAGGCCAAACGGTGCCACGAGTGCGACCGGTACCACGATGGAGAGCGGTGCCGGGATCGCGAGCGGCGCCGGGAGCGAGATCGGCATGATTGAAAGCGTCAGTGAGACCGTGATCTTGAACGATGTCTTTCTGTTGGGCCGATGGAGGGTGGCCTTACCAGGGCTGGTTTCCCGATGGACTGGATGACCCGCACCGGCGGTGCTGGGGGTTGAGGCCGTGCAGACTCCGTCATAGCTATGAGCAACCTTGCCGTGGAGAAGGTCTCCGGTGTAGAAGGGAGAGCAAGCTCAACCACAGCATGAGCCGGGAAGCTGTCAGGCACCGGACTCAACGGTGCTGTGCTCGGCGGTGCCACGGCAGATGACGGTGCCGGGCAATCCGTCTTCGATGAGCGCTTCTTCTGTTGAGCTGAAGCAGCTGGAGCCATATGTTGCTTCCTGGGTCCCGGGGACAGGGAGCGGTGCTGAGCAGATGTCAGTGCCGGTAAGGGTCGGTGCCGGGGCTCCTTCTCGGTACTGGAGCGGTTCGGGACCGAACGGGCGCTCCTTACAGATGCAGCCTGTTGAATGCTCAGTACCGACAGTGCAGGACTAAGTGCTGACTCCATGAGGAGCTGTTTCAGTCGAAAGTCCCGCTCCTTCTTCGTCCTTGGTTTAAATGATTTGCAGATGCGGCACTTATCGGGAAGGTGCGACTCCCCTAGGCACTTGAGGTAGGAGTCGTGGGGGTCCCCTACTGGCAACGGCTTTTGGCACAGCCGAGCACAGTTTGAATCCTGGTGACTTGGCCATGAGCCTGCACTGGGGTGAAGGAAAGGGGCTAATCCCCGATCCCCCCTTAAACTATATACACTCACTATATATACACAACTAAAACTAACTATAACAATAAGAATTCGAACTATAAACATGATTAGCAGCAAAGAACTACGAGTAAGCTAGGGACATGGAGATCAGCGAAGCCGCGCTCCACAGTTCCCACAACTGTCCCGGGTGGTAAGAAGGAACTGAGGGGCCGTTCGGTTGGCAGGGGTATATATCCGGCGCCATAATGGTGCCACTCCAGGGGGTGACCCAGCCAACCCACTGAGTGTTGCTAGGGTAAAAATCTTCCAACGAACGTGCACGCAGCGCGCATACACCTAATTGGAATCGATATGAGCAAGCACTCGAAGAGGAATAAAGTCCCACACAGGAGTGGGTTTTCTGACATGGAAAAAGTTAGCTAATCCTTTGATGAATCTGGAAGTGGTGGGGTCAGCAAATACTTAAACCCTTCAGCAGGGGAATAGAAATCTGTGATAGCTGAAGGGTTTAAGTATTTGCTCATCTATGAACATCTATGGAACTGAGGGCTGGTCTACACTACGGGATAAAATCGATTTTAGATACGCAATTTCAGCTACGTGAATAACGTAGCTGAAGTCGAATATCTAAAATCGATTTACTCACCCGTCTTCACCGCGCGGGATCGATGTCCGCGGCTCGCCATGTCGATTCCGGAACTCCGTTGGGGTTGGTGGAGTTCCGGAATCGATATAAGCGCACTCAGGGATCGATATATCCCGTCTAGATTAGACGCGATATATCGATCCCAGAGCAATCGATTTTAACGCGCCGATACGGCGCGTAGTCTAGACGCGGCCTCAGAGAGAGACCTGCATTCTTTAAACCCAACAGAGAATCTAAAACATCCAAAAGTGAAGAATTAATAGGACAGTACTGCTGGATATACCAATGGTGGAATCTCTTCCATTTCTATGGGTAGATTTTTGTAGTTGATGCTTTTCTACTATTCAACAAAACCTCTTGTGAGCCTCTCACACAGGAGACCTCTACCGCAGAGAGAGATCTAGAAAACAAGGCTTGAGCTGCAGTGTGAAGCTCAGATGAAGAATGTATCCTGAATTTTGAGTTAGTGGATCAGGAATAGTTGGCATATGCAGGAAAGATGGCAGGAAAATCAGCAAGGGGAACCAAATTTGCATTGGCCCAAGTCAGTGCAATTAGGATGACCATGGCTCTGTTCTGCTGGATTTTGTTTAGGACTCTGAGGCACAGCAGTGTCAGAAGATAGCCTTACTCATGTCCTCTACTCCTATGTTTTAGTCACAAGTATTGTTAGTAAAAGTCAAAAATTCATGGCCTGAGACCTGTCCATAATTTGTATTATATACCCCTAACTAAATCTTGAGAGGAAGGGGGCAACCCAGGGATGTTGTGGGTGCTCAGGAGGGGGAGGGCAGTAAGGGGAGGGCAGGACTGGCAGGCTCCCTACTTGGCTCTATGCCTCCCCGGAAGCAGCAACATCCCCTCCCTCAGCTTTTAGGCAGAGGCGCAGCCAGGCAGCTCTGCACACTGCCTCTGTCCTAAGCATTGGCTCCGCAGCTCCCATTGGGAACTGCAGCCAATGGGAGACATAGGGGCGGTGCCTGCAGGCAAAGAAGTCCCAGAAAATCAGATGACTTCCATGACCTCCCTGAAAAAATCGCAGCCTTAGACATGAGGAAAGAATCTCCATGAGACTGATGGCCTAGACATCCTCCTGAACAGAACTTTCAACTCTTTCCGTTGATAGTGGTAGCAAACAGATCTATTTCTGGAAAACCTAATGTGAGGAATGTATACTTGAGAATCAGGTTGTTGATTTTCTACTTGTGGTCCTGCCAGAAGTATCTGCTCAAACTATTGGCTATAGTGTTCTACAGACTTGTTAAACATGAGACAAAATGACAATCTGATGAGCTATGCACCAATTCCATAGTTATATTGTTTCTTCCCAAAGGGTGGCTCTTGGTTCTCCTTGATGATACATGTTGCCTCTGCCATGATTTTGACAGACTGACTCTTGACCATAGGAACGAAACAGCTGCAGGCAACTCTGACTGGCCTGAGTTCCAAGAGGTTGATATGGAGAATGGACTCTTGGAAGTCCATTTACCTCATATGGTATGCATTCAAAAGCCTTGTTTCCACTTGTGACAGAAGGTAAGGTACATGTAGCTACATGGAGCACTGAAAAACAGTATGTATCTCCATGTGGCAATGAAAGGAAACTTTCCCTGCTTCCTTCTCATTGCCAGAGGCTTTCTTTACTGCCGCCTTCCTTCCAAGGCCTTTCCCCGCTGCCAGAGTCTTTCACTGTGGCAGGGAAAGACTCAGGTAGTGGGACAGTATGCTGCTAAAAACAACAGTTTAATGTGGCAGGCACTGATTGGCCGTGTAGAGAGCTGTGCATGGTATACACCTTAAGATTCTGGTGTGTCTGTACTTTATCTGTCTAGGCAGTGCTTCATCATCTACACTGCTATTTATACCTGTGCTAGCTGGTCATGCAGTGTCTATACTCTACACGTTGCCGTAAGTGTACATTTAGCCAAAGACAAGTTCCCCACCATACAAGAGATGAATCTGATATGATGGTGGCAATGAGGGGATGTGGAATGAAGAGGAATTAAACACAGACCTTGTTTGGATCTTTCCACTTATTAAACAACTCTAGAATCTGGCGACAGATCAACACTAATTTGTTCTGTTTCCTGGGGAGTGAAAACAGTTCTCAACCATCCCTGGATGCAACGTAAATGCAAACTGGAATGAAGAGTGTCAAAGGTGCAGGCTGCCACATGACTTAGGAACTGTAGAACAGTTCTGGCTATTTGTGGGCTCATTTGGACCTGAAAGTTCAGATTCACTAGTGGCACAAATCTGTGTAGCAGAAGGAAAGCTGTGGATGATGTGGCATCTAAGGTGATTTTTATGAACTTTATTTGCTGAAATGGTGTCAAAGCGAGCTTCTCTTTGTTGAAGTTCTAACTTGTCAAACAGGGTCATAGCTTTCTTCACTGCGGAAAGAACTTAGCTGTGTGAGCAAACCCTGAGGACCAAGTATTGAAATAGGGGAAGAAGATTATAGCTAACCATTGTAGTTGAGTAGCTACCACTGCCAAAACTTTCATAAAGACTCTGGGGGCAGTAGAGAGTCCAAAAGGGGAGCATTTGATATTGAAAATGTTCCTGGCTGACCACAAAGTGCAGAAACCTCTTGTGAGATGGATACATTGTGATATGAAAATAAGCATCCTGAAGGTCAACGGAAACATGTCCCCAAGATTTAGAGATGGTAGTATATCTGCAATTGTCACTATCCTGAACTTTTGTATTTTTATGAAAATGTTTAATGGCCTGAGACCTAAAATGGGTCTCTATCTGCCCTTCTTTTTTGGGAACCAGAAAGTATTTGGAATAGAACCCCTTCCCTTGGTGCTGGGCAGGTACTTGGCTCCTATGTGAAGAAGGGATAGGACTTCCTGTCTCAGACTGACAATGTTTGTGAGATGGGACCCTGAAAAGGGACAGGGGAACGGAGGTGATGTGGATAGAATAGCCCCATGTTAAGACTTCCAAATCCCATCTGTCTGAAGAAATCTGCTCACATGAGGATCGGAAATGGGAGAGATGATTCCCAAACGGTGGGAGAGAGTGAGCAAAATAATACAGCTTTAGGTCCTGATAGCAGCACAGTTCTTGACCCTCGACCAAAAATAAAAATGGATGCCTACTTGATGAGGAAAACTGAGTAGTGGTCATTTTGGTAGTGGATGGTTCTCTTTTCTGGAATCTACATGTCAATTTAGGTGGTTCTGAATGCATGTGATACACAGGGAGTTGGGCTGAAAGGGATATCTACACTGTCTTTGACCTGCTGAAAAAACGGTTACTCACCTTCTCGTAACTGTTGTTCTTTGAGATGTGTTGTTCATGTCCATTCCAATCAGGTGCATGCATGTGTGCACGGCAGCCAGAAAACTTTTCCCCTAGCAGCATCTGTTGGGTTGCACTGGGAGCCTCCTGGAGACATGCCTTCATGGCGCTCAATACAGAGCTCTACCAACCAACCACCCCCTCAGTTCCTCCTTGCTGGCTACTCCAACAGAGAGGTAGGAGGGTGGGTATTGGACTGGACGTGAACAACATATTTAGAAGAACAACAGTTACAAGAAGGTGAGTAACCGTTTTTCCTTCTTCGAGTGCTGGTTGATGTGAAACTGGGAAACAAGTTTCAGGAGGAAAGCCACGTGAGGCCTAAGCTAGACCTTGCCCATATGGAACACAGTGAAAGGAGGCTCTGAAGTCAGGGTCTTGAGCTCAGACGCCCCCCTGGCTGAGGTTATCTCTACCAGAAATGGCTACCTTGTATGAGAGATTGAGCATATATCTCATGCTAAATATCTCAGATTGCACATTTTGAACTTTGTCATGAACAGCTATTGCAGATGGAGAACATCTATGACATCTTTGTTGACTTGAACAGTGAAGTTGCAATATTTGCAGATTAAATAAAATTATATAGGTCACTGAAGACCAATTATAGATGAGAAGAATTCTAGAGACACAAAGGTAGGTGGACTTTGCAGCATGACAGCATATGAAACTCTCTCATGATAAATGCAAAATAATGCATATTCGAACTATGTGTATATGTTGCTGGATTCTAAATTAACTAACTAGTCAGAAAAAAGTCATAGTTAATGACAGCTCAATGAAAATCTCTGATAAGTGCACAGTGGTGCTCAACAGAGCTCTGCACGGATAGAAAATTCATATCCGCAGAAATAAATTGGTATATACGGAGCTGCAGGCTCCACCGGGAACCGCAGCGGCGAAAGCAACCCCAAGGAGCCAGCACCTCATGCCAGCAGTTCCTCCAGTGTGGCTGTACCGACCCTAAGCCCACCTCCAGCCCCGCCCATTAGGGCGGGCACCAGGCTCACTGGCAGCTGTCCCTAGTCATGCTAGTGCAGTGAGCAAGGCTATGGGCGGTACATCTAACACTTTATTTCCCCATACTATTTTTTTAAGAGAATCATTTATTAATTTAGTTAATTAGTAACAACAATTTATTTTCTTAAATTATTTCTATAGCTTTCTTCTGTTTGGATCCAAAAGGATATGCTGTCCCACTGCTGCTAGGCAAAGGTATAGCGGGGCAATATGAAGCAAGACTCCAAGATTCATGGTGTTCCTTTATAAATTTATATTTATAGTCTTATGCATGACTTAAGGAAGGGTGATTTTGGTGTCTGTCTGATCCCAATATTTCATTAATGTCCCGATGGACAGGAAAGAATGCCTTGTTCTTCCTTGACTTTGAAGAGCCATGTCTTTGGAGACTTTCTTTTTGTTGTCAGAAGAGTCTGGTATTGAAGGGTGCTAGAGTGCTTAATACAAAATTGCCTAATCTGGAGCAGAAAGAGGAGCCCACTCTCAGAAATGCATTCTCCCACCTTAGCATTGCTGAGAAGCCTCATTCTTCCTTCAAGGTTCCGCTCTCTCTCAGAGTTTAAAAGTTCTACTACTGGGGGGAGGGATAGCTCAATGGTTTGAGCATTGGCCTACTTAACCCAAGGTTGTAAGTTCAATCCTTGAGGGATCCAAAAAAAAAAAAAAATAGTTGGGGGTTGTTCCTGCTTTGAGCGGGGAGTTGGACTAGATGACCTCTTGAGGTCCCTTCCAACCCTGATATTCTATGATTCTTAAAAGCGCTTGGGATGAGGGCTCTTCTAGATCAGCTCCCTAGTGGTTTGATGAGCTACCAAAAAGCTGTGTGAGATCATAAAGAGAATGCATATGTTGGAGATAACTAGCAGTGAAAAATAATCATAGGAGTGTAGGACTGGAAGGGATCTCAGTAGTCCAGTCTCCTGCACTCAACATAGGACTAATAACTAGACCTCGCCGGATACATGTTTGTCTAACCTGTTTTTACACAACCTTCCTAGACAATTTGTTCCAGTGCTTAACTACCCAAACAATTAGGAAATTTATCTTAATGTCTGATCTAAACCTCCCTTGCTTCAATTTAAGCCCATTGCTTCTTGTCCTATCCTTAGAGGTTAAGGAGAACATTTTTTCATCCTCTTTCCTGTAATAACCTTTTACATACTTGAAAGCTTATGTCTTCCCTCAGTCTTCTCTTCTCCAGACTGAACAAATGTTTTCTAGATTTTTAATCATTTTTGTTCCTCTCCTCTGGACTTTCTCCAATTTCTCCACACCTTTCCTGAAATTTGGTGCCCAAAACTGGACCCAGTACTCCAGGTACTCTTATCAAAGTCCAGTTGCTTACAACACTCTTGCTGATACATCCTAGAATGATATCCACTTTTTTGCAATAGAGTCACACTGTTGACTCATTTAACTTGCGATCCACTATAATCCTTTCCGCAATACTCTGTCCTACACAGTCATTTCCCATTTTGTGTGCGTGCAAATGATTGTTCCTTCCTAAGTCGAGTATTTTGTATTTGTCCTTATTGAATTTCATCCTATTTACTTCAGACCATTTCTCCAGTTTGTCCAGATCATTTTGAATTTTAACCCTATCTCAAAAAGCACTTTACAAAGATATTGAACAAAACCAGACCCAGGACTGATCCCTGCAGGACCCCAATCAATATACCTTTCCAGCTTAACTGTGAACCACTAATAACTACTCTCTGGGAATGATTTTCCAACCAGTTAGGCACCCACCTAGCTCCTTCTAGGCCATATTTCCCTAGTTTGTTTATCAGAAGGTCATGCGAGATAGTACCAAAAGCCTTATTAAAGTCAACATATACCACATCTACTGCTTCCCCACATCCACAAGGTTTGTTACCCTGTCAAAGAAAGCTATTAGCTTGGTTTGACAGTATTTGTTCCTGACAAATTGATGGTGATGGCAATTACTTTATTATCTTCTAGGTGTTTGCAAACCAATTGCTTGATTATTTGCTCCATTTGCTTTCGGGGTACTGAAGTTAAGCTGACTGGTTTGTAATTCCTTAAGTTGTCCTTACTCCCCTTTTTCATAGATTGGCACTATATTTTTCCTCTTTCAGTCCAGAATCTCTCTCCTCTTCCATGAGTTTTCAAAAATAATCAATCACTCAAAGATAGGAAGAGTAATGCTAATGGGAGTTGTGGACAGTGTGGCAAGAAGCCAATGCTATTCCTCTTCATACGCTCAGGTGAGCAGCCTCTTTCACAAGAGTCCAAAAAAGGGTTCCCCTGCATCCTTTACATGCATGTGACTTGGGAGGTTGGACTCCACCCTCAGCACTGCTTCCTACATCAGCTGATCATCCTCCCTGGTGACACAGTGGGGACTGCAAATTTGATGGTTGCCTGCTCTCCCAACAGTGAAGATGATCCTGCTGCAGCCTTCTTTGCAGCTAAGGCACAGTCTTCATCTCCTGGGTTCCTTTGCATGAGTTACCATCCTGAGCAAAGCCTGGGAGCTTCTGAGTCTAGCAAATGATCCCAGAGCCCCTTCTCTGATGGGTGAGAATGTAAAAAGCAGAAGCTAAGAATCTGAATTGTTAATGGGTGTACCTCCTGAGTCACAAGGCCATGATCACAAGGCCATTAATTCCAAATTAGGAAAGCCATGAACAGAATGTGTTTTACATAATATTTTTATCATAACCTTTTATCTACAAACGTTCAATAAAATAATGAGCTTACTATTTGGTTTTGTTTTTCCTTCATTCCCTATTCTTATATTTCACTTTTCTTCCTTTCCTTCTGTATTTTGATCTAGCCTTCCTTGTCTTAGTGTTATAACTCAATTTTTTATTTCTTTAGATTCCCCTCCCCATAACAATCATTTTTACCTCACCTTCACTCTCTTTTCCAGGCATTTTTACTTTTCTAATCTTGCTTTTTATTTTTCTCCCCATCATCAACTTCCCCTTCAGAATTGCCTCTCCTTTTATCCCAACTTCTTATTTTTTCATTGACCATTTTTTCCTCTTGTTAAACAGCTTTACCTCCACTCCTGAAATATAGCCTCCATAATCCCCTTTTCTAACACTAGCCTGCAAAGTCCAGGCCAACAGGTCTCTCCCCTCAGGGTCCAAAGACAGAAGATTCCTTACCTGTCTTGCCAAGGGAGAACTCAGTACATCTTTCCCCATTCTTATTGGAGCTATGAAGGCTTCTACTATCAAAACACTGAACATGTGTAGTGCTGAAGACCACATATTAACTAAATGTAGTTTATAGACCATCCCAGACTGGGCTACTTCTCAAAGTCTAAATCATAATGGTGAAAATTCTCCACTCTGCCTGCAAGAAGCTCAACTGCAGTCAAGAGGTGGGTTTCAATGATGCAGTTGCACCTAATAATCTTTACTCACCAATCTCTAACAAGTTAGATCTCCACAGGAGAAGCTTTCTCTGACACTACTGGCATACGGTCCCTTAGAATTGTCACAACAATGAAGGATCAGGTGTAGTGGAGCTTCAGTCCACCATGCCCCTTCCCCCTCTCCCATGTTCACAGAATGTCCCAACATGCTTCCTATCACCTATTATGACCAGAGAAGGAAAGATGGGGTACAGCTGGTGTAGAAGATAGTAGAAACACTTCCAACACCTTTCCTCCCAATTGGAAGTTCCCCGGCAGAAGGAGAATTCTCTGCTGGCCATCTCTGGTCACTTTAAGGCTTACATGATACAAAGTGGCCTTAGTAGACTGGAGAATCCGAGCCAAGAAGCCTTTATGACTTAGGAGGGGGATAAAGTAAACGTACTTTTTTTTCTTGTGAGAGTAGGATGGCATAGGTATTACTTTAATCTTGACTTTCTTAGAGACGTGCAACTGAAAGATATCAGTGCTCTGTAAATGTTGAAACACTATTCAGTTATTTTACCATTTGCTAGGAATCTTTCAATACTTAGTTTCTTGTAAATTCACAAATTTGTAGCAGATGAATCACCGGCCCGTGGATCACTCTAAATATTTCAAATCAGTCTTTAAGGATTGAGGATGTCTGACTTTTCCTGCTGGTTTAAGATAGCATTCTTAAGCAGATCACTAAGCCAACATGATATATAATACAGCAGAAAATGTATTGGCTGTGACTGCTGTTTTTAATCTTCTGGGTGAATTCTGGGTAAATTTTTGGAGAGTATAAGATATTTCTCTTTTCTTCACAATCTAAGACAGGCACAAACCTGAACATAACTTTACAGCAGTCATGATTACAAATGTCAATATTTTTCAACAGTTACCACAATCTAAAAAAACCAACACAGTTTATCCTATTCTTGACATAAGAAGTAACTGTCAGATACATTGGTCTGTTAAATGCAGACATTTAACGAAGACTACTGTTAACTAATACTAAACATACAAGATCTTCAGTTTTTACTACAGTGTAACAATAAAACCTAAAAAGTAACATATCATACAGAAAATAAGAACAAACTATTACCCCCCAAAACCTATGTGGATAATTCCCCAAACAATTTATAAAAGTAACTAATAATCCCTCTTTCAATACTCAGGGATGGTTGGGAGAGGGAGGAACTGAAAACTGGAAGCCTGGACACAGCTTATGTTCCTTCATCCCAGCCATAAAACCACTATCTAAAGTAGAGAATCAGACAGAAATTATGAGAGGTTTAAAAAAAACTCTCATGCACATACCAGAAGTAAAATAGTCTAAAATGGAGATTAATACATTAGAATAGCATACCAAGAAAGTCTCTGAAAATATTTATTCCTTTTCTAACAATAATAAAAAAGGCAAGAGTTTTGAACAGGTCTGAACAAGAATATAGCTGTTTCCATGGCTTTTGTCTAAAAGAGAACATAAAAATAAAATTTTATGAGCATCATACCTGCCAGAACCATATGATCTGCTTGCTAGTTCTTGTATAATGACGATAAACGGTGTTCCTTTGCCAATCTGCTAAATCAACCTCTTGCATGCCACAGAGCATAACCTGGAAAATAAACAACCATTTGACTACTGTTTCATCATATCATTATAGATGCACTGTACTAACTTTTAATGATTATGTGCTCTAGATGAAAGACATCGGCACAATGAAGAAGAGACAAAAGGCTTGGTCTGAACACAGAACCAAGAACTCCTGCATTCTAATCCAATGCTTCTCTACCCTTTACTTACCTTATAGGGCACCATAAGGCTTTATTAGTTCTTGTTTGTTAAATGCTCTGAAGAGTACACTCACTGGGGGCTCAATGCTGTGAGCTGTTCAGCACATAATACTATCACTAAATTCAATGGAAGCTGTGAGGGAAAAAACGGTGGGCTTACAACTTTGGCCAGGCTTTTAGGCCTAAACTTTGGATAAGCTTGTTTCTAGGCTGTGTTGAACTTTGGTTCAGCTTGTCTCTGTGTATAAGGGGAAGAGAGGAGGGGGACAGAGTGATGAAAGAATGAAGGAAAGTTGCTTGTGTGTGTCAAGAGGTAAAAGGAGTCACAGTGGAAAGTTCCCAAAATGGAACAATGGCTTTGTGTGTATAAAGGACATAAGGGGTAGAGTGATAAAGTCCCCAAGTAGCATAAGTTGCAATGGCCAGGCTTATGAAATATATAACAACAATAGTTGTGTTAGAAAGGTTACTGACTGCAAAAGAAATAGGGGAGGGGCGGAGGAGTGGCGAGGCGTTAGTGGGATGAAGACAACTGTTTTTGCTCTCTTGTTTATATAATCAATCATTTGCAATGTATTACAAATAAGTAATTAATACATAAGTAATGTGTGTAAATTTTGTCTGTGTTTTATCTTCTATAAAGCTGGCCTAGAAATTTATGAAGGCAGAGAGTTTTCGCTCTTCTTGCCGGTGGGCCATGCTGACTCTCCCTGCATATGCTTGTATGAAAAAAGAAGCCTCGCTGATGATTCAAAATCCCAACCATGTGGTCAATTTTCCACCAACAGAAGCGATATCAGTGTTCAGGTAGTTAGGCAACAAAAGGTGGTCAGGGAAAGTGTTTGGGACTCTTATTGAATGGGGGAGCAACCTGGACAGATGATTGTAGAAAAGCTGAAGTATTCAAATACTTTTTTGCCTCAGTCTCACAGACAGGTCAGCTCCAGACTGCATGCCACTGGACACACAGTATGGGAGGAGATGAGCAGACTCAGGGTTGAAAAGAACAGGTAAGACCTATTAGAAAAGTCTGGACATGCACAGTCCATGGGCGTGGATCTAATGCATCTGAGGGTGCTGAGGGAGTTAGATTTGTGATTGCTGAGAGCCTATTGGCCATTATCTTTTGAAACATTGACCATATTGGAGGAGTCCTGGCAGATGATGGGAAAATAGTCCAAAGTAAGTGCCCATTTAATCAATGGGACAGAAGGAAGAGGCCCGGTGAACTACAAGGATCAGTCAGCCTCACCTCCAGGTTCCCATGGAATAATAGGATGAGCTGGTCCTAAGGAATCTAACATTGAAGCAACTTGATTTCTGAGAGGAAGGTTGATGCAGGACAAGTCGATAATGGAAATCGCACCAATCGGGCAAAAGATCATTGACCTTACAAAGTCTGATGTCCTAATAAGATAAACTGGCTCGTATATGGAGATGGGAAAGCAAGTGGAACAATAAATATCTTTGAACTTTATAGCCAAAGCTGTGATACAGCTCTCCCACATCAGTACTCTTCATTTGCCAGCAAGGATTGGGCTGAATGGACGATAAGCTGGGAGGGATCTTGAATTGGCTGAAAGCTGGCTAAAAGTGACAGAGTCCTGTGGCACCTTATAGACTAACAGATGTATTGGAGCATAAGCTTTCATGGGTGAATACCCACTTCGTCAGACACATGTGGTCATGAAGTTTTTTTGCTGCAGAATTGCTACCTTTAAATCTGCTATTGTGTGTCCAGGGAGGTTGAACAATTCTGCCACAGGTTTTTGTATACTGCCATTCCTAATATCTGACTTGTGTCCATTTATCCTTTTATGAAGAGATTGTCCACTTTGGCTGATGTACGTAGGAGAGGGGCATTGCAGGCACATGATGGCATACATTACATTGGTGGATGTGCAGGTGAATGAACTGATGATGTTGTGGCTGATCTGGTTAGGTCCTGTGGTGTCGTCTCTGGTGTAAATATGTGGGCAGAGTTGGCATCAAGGTTTGTTGCATGGATTGGTTCCTGAGTTAGTTACTATGGCGCAGTGTGAGGTTGCTGGTGAGAATATGCTTAAGGGAATATGCTAGATCAGGGCCTCATCCTCCCTGACTAAACTAACCTCGTTATCTCTAGACTGATTCTTGCCTGCATACTTCCACCTACCTCTGGAAATTTCCACCACATACATCTGACGAAATGGGTATTCACCCCTGAAAACTTATGCTCCAATATGTTTCTTAGTCTATAAGGTGCCACAGGACTCTTTGTCACTTTTTACAGATCCAGACGAACATGGCTACCTCTCTGATAGAAAGCTGGCTAGATCGTCAGGTTCAACGGGTAGTGAACAACTGCTCCATGTCTAGATGGTAGCCAGTATCAAGCGCAGTGCCCCAGGGGTCTGTCCTGGGGCTGGTTTTGTTCAACATCTTCATTAAGGATCTGAATGATGGGATGGATTGTTCCCTCAGCAAGTTCTCAGATGACACTAAACTGGGGAGAGAGATATGCTGGAGGATAGGGATAGGATACAGGGGGACCGAGACAAATTAGAGGATTGGGCCAAAAGAAATCTGATGAGGTTCACAAGAATAAGTGCAGAGTCCTGCACTTAGGACAGAAGAATCCCATGCACTACTACAGGAAGGGGACTGACTGGCTAAGTGGCACCTCTGCAGAAGACGACCTGGGGATTACAGTGGACAAGAAGCTGGATATGAATCAACAGTGTGCCCTTGTTGCCAAGAAGGCAAACGGCATATTTGGCTGCATTAGTAGGACCATTGCCAGCAGATGGAGGAAAGTGATTATTCCCCTCTATTCGGCACTGGTGAGGCCACATCTGGAATACTGAGTCCAGTTTTGGGCCTCCCACTATAGAAAGGATGTGGACAAATTGCATCCCCATGAGCCAGGTCACAACTACTCCACTCACACAGAGGAACTGGCTCTTTGACCGGAGAATGGAGACAAAGAAGCCCTTTTAAGAATCTTGTTACCACGACACTGGAAAAAAAAAAAAGATCTTCCATGAATGGGGGGATGAAATTTTGAAAATCGCCACTCGTAGCACACTCGCTGAGCTAAATGCAAGGCCCAGTGACCAAAGATGCAGCAAGTACTCCAAGATGTCCTGGATAGAGGTCAGCATCAGCTGAACTCTGCAGGCCAATTCTTTTTGCAGAATAGGTGATTCTGGTAGAGGGCTTTCTACTTTTGAGTACTACTTGTTGAATGGCCACTGATAACACACTTCCTCTTCATTCAACCACAGAGCAGCCACCAGTGAGATGCAGGGAGCTGAATGCAAGATGCAAGGTGCAACCACGACTGTACATGGATGACAAGGAAGGGATATGAGAGGCTGAACTGACAGCGTGGGAAGGTCAGAGAATGAACACTGCCTCAGTGAGAGATAAGCTTGTTCCAATCCACTTTCAGCTTGAGGATGAATTTTGGAATTATCAGTATTAGAGGAAAAGGGTACAGAAGAACTGACTGCCACCTGAGATGGAAGGTGTTGGTCAGGGAGTCTGGACTGAGGAGGACAGCATTTCCTATTGTCCCTTGTAGCAAACACGCTGATTGTCGGAATGCCCCAAGCTGCAAAGATGACCTGCAACACACTCATCTTCAGGGACCACTTGTGAGTCAGGGAAAAATTCCTGCGAGATAATTTTGGGCCCCAAGCAAGTAATCAGCCATCAGGGTGATACTCTCCTCAAGGCAGAACTACAACAACCTGATCACCTCTTGGCAGAGCATCCTGAAGTGAGTTACCCTTGGCCTGTTCACATAATATATCAGAGTGATATTGTTGGTAAGTACATGAACCACTGACCTCTGATGTGGTTCAGAAACGCCCAGCAAGCCTCACATATGGCCTGAAGCTGCACTATGTTAATATGCAGAGAGGCCTCCTGCTCTAACCATAGACCCTGAACTTTCAGCAACCTCAGATGTGCTCCCCAGCCCATCAGGGAGAGGTCAGTGACCAAAAGGCAGCACCATGTATTGAAAATGGCACTCCGCCACAATGAATTGGAGGAATGTTTTGTGGCTCAACAAAATCGCCACATGAAATCAGGCATTCTGAAGGTCCAAGGCAGCAAAATAGTCATTCTGAAACAATGTGGGGAGGACACATTCAAAACCATTCAAAACCTCACATACCTGATATATTTGTTGAGACTATGAAGGTCAAGAATGGGTCTTACCTCTCCTTTGGATTTGGGAATCAGAAAGTACTGGGAATAGAAACCCTGATGCCAGTGTTCTGGAGGAACTTCCTCCACCAAAACCAGTAGAGAGTGGCCCTGCTCAAGCACTATCTCGTGAGAAGTGTCTCTGAACAGGGATGGAGGGAATGAGGAATGGAGAGGAACGGGATAGCCTAGCATGATCTAATAATGCTAAAGACGTAGCTGTTGGTTGTGACTGAGCCCCATAAAAGCCAGCCAACCTATCCTAAAACAGAAGTGGGGTAAAGGGAGTGACGACTGGATGACTACTCTGAAAAAAAGGAGTCAAAATGGGCACTTAGGAGATCCTGTGGGAAGGCATGTTGACTGGCCAAACTCCGAACCAAATGCCTCCTATTCTGGGACCTACGCACCTTTCTGGGTTCCTGCTCACTTGAGGGAGGAAAAGGCTGTTCAAAGATGCATTGCTGACAGTATTGCTGCTTCTATTGGCCACCATGTGATGCCTTTGCACTGCCAGTATATACACTCCCAAGGGATGTAAGGCAACCTAGAATTCTTGAAGGAATGCAGAGTCTCGGCTGCATTGTCCGAAAATAGCATCCAGCCTTCAAAGGGCAAATCCTCAGTAGTATGGTGCACATCAGGAGCAGAGCCTGAATTCTGCCATCAGGGCACCTTCTTCGTGGTCTCCATAGAGGCCATAACTCTGACCGAAGCGTCTACGATGTTTTGTGCAGATTGCAACAATGTCTTGGCCACCAAGCTGCCCTTTGTGATGGATGTCTGAAATACCTTTCTGCTGGTGTTGGGCAGTTGGTCAGCAAACTTAAAACACCATCGTTACAAGGTTGTATTTGGACAATGCCTGCTGGTTTGTAATCTGCATTTTCAGGGAGGAGAAGGTGTAGATCTTCCTAACCACTAAGTCCATCATTTTAGAGTCCTTGCCCTTAGGTGTGGACTTAAATTTGCCCTGCTGGTCTCTATCATTCACCATAATTACAATCACAGAATTTGGGACCAGATTGGAGTAAAAGCCTTCAAGTCCCTGCTCAGGACAAAACAGAGTTTCCGCCACAACTTCGCAGTACCAGAGAGGGAATAATGGAGGCCAGGGAGACCATGTGGAACTTGAGTTTTGCCATGTACTGGTTTAGACCTCACTGGTCCAAAATGGGCGAGGCCCCCTTTGGCCTTTGGGATAAGGAAATAGAGTAGTACCTTTTGTATCAGAACTCCACAGGCACTACCTCCCAGGTGAAGGAGCTGCCTCACCTCTTGCCCGAAGAGGCTCTTGTGAGAGGAGTCCCTGAAGAAGGATGGGGAGAGAGGATGGGTGGGTGGGGTGGGGTAGAAAGAAATTAGAGAATATAGCCCTGGAAGATGGTGTTGAAGACCCAGCAGTCTGAGGTCAGCAGTGACCAGTCCGGGAGGAATGCGTAGAAACAGTTGAGGAAGGGTAGGGTGGGCAGATCCCTGGTGCAGACTGGTAAGTTGTCCCCGGGCATCCCATCAAAATGGGCGCTTATCTGCCTGCCTGCCCTTAGATGGGCCAGGCTGGGGAGCAAACTGAGATTGCCACTGTGGACACTTCCTATTGGTTCTAGATTTTCTGAAAGAAGGTTCATGTCGGGAGTGGGCGGCTTGGCTGGGGGCCTGTTGAAACTTGAACCTGGTTCTGGCTAGGGCCGGGACATAGAGGCCAAGAGTCTTTAAGGTCGTGTGAGAGTCCTTGAGACCATGTAATTTTATGTCCGTTTGCTCCGCAAGCAGGGCCTTTCCATCGAAGGAGAGGTCCTGCAGGGAGCTCTGTGCCTTGTTGGACAGCCCGGACAAGAGGAGCCACAACGCTCTCTGCATGGACACCGCAGAGGCCAGGGTTCTTGCTGCCATTTCTGCTGCATCTGAGGCTGCTTGAAGGGCTGCTCCGACAGGAACGGTGCCCTCCTCCACCAGGGCCTTATACTCCTTCCTATCACTTCCTGGAGAGAGTTCATAAACTTTGGCATTGGGCCCCGTATCTGCCCAGCAGGGCTTGGTGGTCTGCCACCCTCAGCCGAAAGCTTGAAGAAGAATAAAGCTTTCTACCAAATGAGTCCAGCCTCCTCGAGTCCTTACTGGAATCAGGCTGGCCTTGGTGCTCCTTGTGGGTGACTGCCTCAACCACCAGGGAGTTGGGGGCAGGGTGAATGTAGAGATATATTTGTGCCCAACGGGCACGAAATATATCCGCTCTGCTCTCTTAGAGATGGGGGTTAAGGAAGACTGGGTCTCCCACAGGACAGTGGAGATTTTTGGCACCCCTTCACGGAGAGGGAGGGCCACCTTAGCCGGCGCTGTGACTCAGAGGACATCAAAGAGGGAGTCCAATGGCTCCTCCACCTCTTCAGCCTGTAAACTGAGGTTTAAGGCCACCCTTTTCAGGAGTTCCTGGTGGGCTTCTGCGTCCTTCTGGGGAACCAGAGGAGGCGGCGCTGCCATGATGGCCTATCTGGGGAGGATGAGAATGGAGGTGCGGTGCTTTGTGTTTCCACTGGTGCCGCAGTCCCCAGCGCCTGGTCCTCTTCTGAATGCGGGGCCAGGGAGGAGCGCTCAGTTGACCTGGGGGGTTGAGAGAGGGAAGCTGACAGTGTCTGAGACCCCAGCTACCTGTGGGGTTTGCGTCGGGGCCCCTGGGGTCCACTGATACCAGGGCGCTGGCCAGGCAGTCTGGTGCCATTGCATTTGCTGCAGCACCAGAGTGGGCTCATCTGGGCCACTGACTGCCGGCTCCAAGGGAAAGCTGGGCTGGTGCACAAACGATCACTATCCGGTGATGGGGATGGGGATGAGAAGCGGTGCCGTGAGCGGGGTTGGGCTCAAGATAGTCCAGTGTAGAGGAGCGGGAGTACTGTCGCGTATATCTGCGGCGGCCGGTTGCCAGCAATCTATGCCTGGGGCTGTGGGAGCGATGCTGTACTGGGGACCTTGACCGAGACACAGAGTGCGAGCCGTGTTGACGTCGGTACTGAGAGGGGCTACGGCAGCTTCTCGGAATTGGCGACCTCCAGTGCCATCGTTCCCAGTCCCAGCTGGGCATGCTCTGACCTTGAGTCCTGTGCTCCCTAGATGCAGAGCAGTGCTTCGAGTACCTGTTGCTTGACATGCAGCCAATCAGACGGGGATTGGCGAAGACCGGTGCGGGCTGTGAGCGGGGTAGTCAGTCAGCAAACAGCAGAGTTGGGATCCTTCCTGCGACCATGAGCGGTACCGCCTAGGTGGTGACTGCAGTGGTCTGAGTGCTGGTTTGCCTCTAGATTGGGATGCCGCTGGGATCGCAGCACCCAATACTGGAAGAGACATTACATCTCAAGCCCCCTGCAGGGCCTCCGGCGTGGAGGCCACCTGTATGTTGCCACTGGCATCCGGGGAGGTTGGCTCAGAGTGGGCTGGGCGACTCCGCTCTGAGTCAGAGGCCACGAGGCAGAGGGGGATTGAGAGCTGCCCAGCACAGGTCTAAGCTTGCCCCCAGCCTTGTCCCAGTGTCTTGACGTAGATGATCGCTTCTTCATCGTCTTAGAGTGTCCCAAGGATGGGGAGTGGTGCTGGCTGGTGGAAGGCGCCACTGGGTCACCGCGCACCAATGCTTCAGTGCTCGGTGCTGATTCAGAACGGTGCAACAGTGTTGGGGTCAGGGCCAACTCCATCAATATGACTTAGAGCCGTACATCCCGCTCTTTCTTAGTATGGGGCTTAAACTATCTGCAAATTTTGCAGCAGTCGCTGATGTGTAAGACTGCGTAAGCAACTAGTGTGCAGGTAATTTATAGGCATAGGCCGTTTACATATGCTGCATGACTTAATGCCCAGGGCAAGGGGCATGTCCCAACCCGGGAGCAGTTATTAGAAGCTCTTCTACTTTACTATTATTATAGATTTATATATTTTTTACTTTTAAAACTACAGGTACTAACTATCTACAGAACTAAACAACAGTCCAAATGGGAAAGGCTACAGCAACAAAAATAGAACACAGCAGTTCCGAAGCATCATCACTGACGGGAAGAAGGAACTGGGGGTGAGGGGAGCGCACAGCACCCCTTATACCGCGCCATGGTGCCGTCACTCCAGGGGTCACTTCTGGCACGGTGCACGCGGCAAGCACGCACACCTACTGTGGAATGCACATGAGCGATCACTCGAAGAACTAAGGAGGGTTGAGGTGGTGCTCCCTCATATAGCCCGTGGTGGGGCTATGAGCACAAGATGCAAGCGCCACCTCGTAGGGGTAAGGCTCAGCAAAATTCTCCAGCTCTGGTGCACTGGGTGTACACACGCATAAATGAAATACACAGCTGCATCTACTCAAAGAAGAGCATGTCACTCCTTCCTCCCTGTCTAAAACCATTAGCCTATTGACTAGTAATGTCCATTTGTTATTTGTACTGCAATAGCATTTGGGAACACTATTCAAGAATCAGGGGCCCACTATACTAGGTGCTATACAGACACACATTGAAGGAACAGTCCCTCCTCTGAACAGTTCTCAAGGTAGGTTCTTATTATCCATTCCCACAATCTTTTTATACCACAGCCCCGATTCCATTGTGTCTGTAGAGGACTGTTTGGCTGGAATGAAGGCAAGCAACCATGGCTGGTTGATGCCTGATGGCAGTAGTTTCTGGTGGTGGGTGGGTGCTCTGTGCTAGATGGGAGGTGCTGGGTACTAGAGGTGATGGAGGTGCTGGGTTGAAGTGGCAAATGGTAAAGAAGTCCAGGGGTGAGGAGGCAGCAGCTGAGGATTGCTCGCCAAGTTGAATAAAGGGTGATGTTTTTGCTCCTACTTTCTACCTTGACATCACAGTCTGCTCCAAGAAAATGCCACTTAAATATAATGAAGAACTAGCTGAATTCTGTGACTGGCAGGGTCCAGGAAGCCAGCTCCTTCTCATTTTCAAATATTGCTTCATTGGAGAAGAGCTTAGTGTGTGAAGACTGGGAAGAAGGTAAAAAAAAAGAATAGCTGAACATGGGACTTACCAATATGGAGCAGAGCTTTTCATTACATCCTCTTAATTCACTGCCCCTGGATCTAGCAACCACTGAGTTTTGGCTATTTGCTATGACACCTCCCTCATCAGACCACTATCTAGTGGCAGTAGTTGGAGGTCCTGATCCCATTTGATAGAAAATATATTTATATTTTAACATTACATTATGGATATCTGATTCATAATGACCTTTTCATTAATCAATCCATATACCATATAGTCAATTCTTCCTAAGAATATCAAAATATTAACAATAAAAAAAAAAGACATAAAACAATATAAATCCTCACCTCCAACTCCTTTTCATCAAAGTACTGTAGCCACTGAAGGGGAACAACTTCATTAAAACCATCAAGGAAAGCTTTGGTTTGTTCTCTTACTCCCCGAGAAAAACGCCATTCTGCCATTAGGCTGGGGAAAAAAAAAGAAATTTTAGAAAAAATAATTAATGTGCTGGGAAGATTACCCCTTTTATACATATTAGGGTCTGATTCTTCTCCCTCTGACACTAGTGTAACTCCACAAACTACAATGGAGTTACTACTGATTTAAACCAGTATAACAGAGCAGAATCAGGTCCACAAGGTTATAAACACTAACTTCAGAGCAGTATCTTGATCCTGAGTTCCTTCCCCTATCCAAAGTTATACTCTATATTACTGCTAGTCTGCAATCTGAACGATCAGTGTTTCAAGTGTTGTGCTGCCACTCTTCAGGATGAAAACTCTTAATAGAAAAGGACACTATCCATCTGCTTAGAAACAACATTTGAGCTACCTCAAAATAACTATAAACGTGGTGTGCAGACAGTCTCCATTAATTATGAAAATATACTCCCCCCCCGCCAAAAAAAAAAGTATTATAGGCAGATCTGATAATTCCCCAGAAGCTCAGGCTGCCCAACACTTCCAATTATAAGACCCTGTTTTCAGTTGCTTTTAACTTAGTCAAACTGTAGACATATTCCATTCAGGATGTCTGCCTCATGCTGTTTTTTTTTTTTTTTTTTTTGGGGGGGGGGGGGGGGGGCTGAAATAGTCTATCTTTTCCAAATACAATGATTAGGGGGAAATCCATTGTCTAGCCAACGTTAATTAAAAAACATACAACCATTTAATTGAGAAACGTCAAGCTTTGGAGCAGGGATTTTATATCTAGCAGGAGTCGGGGCGGGGGGGGGGAATCACTCTGCTGTCAGAGGTGACTTATCTCCATGAAAGTTTGCTAAATTAAGCCAAGTTAAGAACCTCTAAAAATCTCATTTCACACATGCTCCGAGACGTGTCAGTTTGATAGAAAAAAATCTCTTTAGTGTGTCTGCTGTGTGCGCTGGACTGACTAGACTACGCATGTGTCATTCCCACAAAGCAGCACAGTGTGCTCCAGCCCAGGACTGCAGAACTGAGCAGGATTTTCCCTGCAACTGCTCCTCCCAGCTGCTGGGGGTTGCTGTTGAGCAGAGTACAGGAACTGAGCCAGTGCTGTGCTCTTAGTACTCCCTGTGTTGGCATCCAGGTAATGAGTGGGAAAATGAAGCAACAGCTAACTGGAATGCACAATTTGAGGTGTAGGGGGTTCTACAGATGGATGGACAAGGAGAGAAGGAGCTGCAGACATGGGTGGCACAGCGTCAGAGGAAGGAGAACACATGTTGGGGGGGGGAGCAGATGGGGCAAATAGGTGAAGAGGAGGAGAGGGATGTTAGTTAAAGTAGGGGAGATTTAATAGAAGCAGGGGAAGAGGGCTTGGATAGGATCAGAGGGAGGAGAAGAGCAGAAGCTTGGGTGGGCAGCTAAGAACAGAGGGACAGAGACAGGAAAGGGTTACAGGGGCAAAAGGGCCTATAACTAGGGCTCTGTGTTTGTCACAGAGATTGTGGAAGTCACGGATTCTGTGACTTTCTGTGACCTCCGTGACTTCTGCAGAGGCCAATGTGGCTGACCCAGGGCCACCCAAGCAGCTGGCTCCAAGGCCAGCTGCTCAGGTGGTAGCAGGGACAGCCACATTGGCTGCTGCTGGAGTGGCTCTGCAGCAAGCCATTGGGGCGGCCCCAGGGCCAGTCACACCAGCCACTGCTCAGGTGGCCCTAGGCAGCGGTCCCTGGGCAGCCGGAGCAGGTCCCGCTGGCCCCGCTGGCCCCCAGGTTGCCCCACCCCCTCAAGATTTAGTCGGGGTATTTATAATATAAGTCATGGACGGGTCACGAGCAATCAAGAAAAAATCACGGCCCCGTGACCCATCCATGACTTTTACTAAAATATCCACGACTAAACCATAGCCTTATCTATAACCACTGGAGCACATTGCTTTATTAAACCTGGATTTGAATCCAGGAGTGCTCAAGTGTTTACATTTCTTTACTGTCAGAGAACACTGTGAATTCACTGTCAAAATGTGTCTATTTTAATGCAACTTGCATACAGTTCATGTTATATACCCAGGCACTCTATACTTTACTCTACTCAGGTCATGAGTGACTAGGAAATTAAAAAAAAAAATGCGGCATTTAGTAAGCTATACAAAGTTATCACGTGTGAACTCTCCACTCAGCAAAGCTCTCCAAGACTGTACAAAGAAGAAGGGGGAGAAAGCAAACAGGCTGGCTTCTGCTTCTTAAATATGTAGTGAAAAACAGTCATAAATTTGCCAAATAAAGCCTGACTAAAGCAACAGAAGAAAATTAAAAAATATTTGGCATTCTTTTAAACTCCTATACAAGTAACTCCTCGCTTAATGTTGTAGTCATGTTCCTGAAAAATGTGTCTTTAAGTGAAATGATGTTAAACAAATCCAATTTCCCCTTAAGAATTAATGCAAATAGGGGGGCAGGGTTAGGTTCCAGGGAAATTTTTTTCACCAGACAAAAAATACTATATTATAAGTTTTAAACAAACAATTTAATACTGTACACAGCAATGATGATTGTGAAGCTTGGTTGATATGGTGAAGTCAGAGGATGGGATATTTTCCAGGGAATGCCTTACTGGTAAATGATGAACTAGCACTCAGCTGAGCCCTCAAGGATTAGCACATTGTTGTTAATGTAGCCTCATACTCTACAAGGCAGCACAAATGGAGGGAGGGGAGACCCTTTAAGTACATTAACCCACTCTAAGTACATTGCCTTTTAAAGTAGATCAGCAAGTTGAGACAGCAGCTGCTATCAGCAAGCTTCTTCTGTCCTGAGTCTTGTCATGTGTCCCCCTTGCTGTATGGAGATGGGGTAAGTGGGGGGCAGGAGCAGGGGAGCACCCTGACATTAGTCCCCATCTTCCCCCCCGCGTCCTCAGCACAGAAAGCAGGAAGCTCCCGGGAGCAGCTGCAAGGCAGAGGGGGCGGAGGGACAGCTGAACTGCTGGCAACTGATAGCCTGCTGGGAGGCTACCGCACAGGGAACTTAGGGGAGTGGGGAGCTGATAGGAGAGCTGCCAGTCCACCTGGGTTCTAAGCCCCCACCAGCTAGCTGCAACGGGCTACTCTTTCTGCAAGCAGTGGACAAAGCAGGTGGCTGCCAAACAACGTTACAAGGGAGCATTGCGCAACTTTAAATGAGCATGTTCCCTAATTGATCAGCAACGTACAACAAAACAACGTTAACCAGGATGACTTTAAGTGAGGAGTTACTGTAATTGCCTACCCAATGTATTCTTCTTTGTTGTCCTCAGTTACCAAGATATTTGACCCTCCTGATTTCAATTCATGAGAAGTAACTTTTCCCAAAAGTTCCATGTCAACACAGAAGTACATTTCTAAATTACACTCTTCAATGTTGTTGTCCCTGTGGAACGAAACAAGCAAAAGAAAAATCAAACAAATATACAAATTTAACCTTTTTTTTTTTTTTTTTTTTTTTTTTTAACTATAACATCTGAAAAAAAATCTACAAACCTTATCCAAATTAGGGAATTATAAAATTCAGTATCAATAGATTCCAAATCTTTAATAGTAAGTTTCTTACTTAGCATGCGCTTGTAGAATGGCAGAGAAAAACCCGTGTCAATAAATTTGCCATGAAACAATGCCTATAGAGGGGAGGAAGAAAAAAGTTTAAATGACAATTGCTTCAACTCATTTTTGCATGGCTCAAGTAATCTTTCGGAAAACAAGTTACACAAATAGCAGATGAAAAAAAATTGTCCACCAAGAGTAGCACTTAGATTTTTCAAAAAAGACCCATACAATGGTGAGTATAAAGAAACGAATAACATTTTGATAGATATTTGGTTTGGCAATGATTCTTTATAATTACATAAGTTGTAAATTTGTAGGTATATTATTTTCTTATGTAACAGTAAACTTGACAGGAAACATCTAATATTTCTTCATAAGCTACATTGGCATGGGTGCTTAAAACCAATTGTCACTTGATGCTCCTAAGGTACTCCTGCTCTATCTAGAAATTTATATATCTATCTATATCACAGCATGTAAACAAGATTTTTAAAACTCAATCACTGAAACGCTCCTGGAAGAGATTCCTCCAGGGGCAATTAAATAGACTTTGGAAATTGACTCTTTGAATGAAATCTTTTACTGTCATTCCTATTTTCTGAGTGTGTGTGCGTGCATATGCATCTGTACGCACACAGGATCTGCTCTGGTTATTAATTCTATTTGTTCTTTACATAGCAGTAACTAGTGCTAAGCACTTTACAAACATAAAAGAATACACTCTCTCTTCTGTGAAACTCTTAGTTTTGCTCAGTTCTGATCCGCTACATTTTACTCACTAAGATGATTCATTTTAACCTGTGTTGCTTATATTTACTTGGCACTGAGAGAAGCTAACAAAAAACAAAAATAAAAATAAAGCAGCTGGGATTTCATTACTGATAAAAATATGTATACCAAAAGTTAAGAAGCTCAATGGACCTGCCAGAAGGCTAAAAGCTACATTTCAATGTATGCCGACTTTTAAAAAGTATTCATCCTATTATCACATGCCTGAGAAGTTAAGTTTTGATGAATATTTCACTACTCACTTCAAATAGATTTTGATTACAAATTACTTGCCTTTAAATATGTCAGCTCTTACCTTTGACCTCGTTTCTTTTTATTTTCCACTCCTACAGTTAGCCAATGATCCCCACCTTATTATCCCTAATCTCTTCTCACAAATGTCTGCATTTCTTTCAGAGTGACACTTATGTTTGAAGTGACCTTCAAAAATGGTATGCTCTACCGTTAGTTACCTCATTCAAATCACTTCTAACAAAGTACTTTTGCACCACAACCTACCAAGCCAGAAACGTTTAATTTTAGGGGAAAAAAATCCTAACAATTAAGTAGACTGCCATCTTGGATCAGTATCTATATATTACGGGTAGGACTGGTAGCGCTACCTATTATTAAGGTTGCGTCACATTTCCCACTATAAGACGCTATTTTCAGTTGTGTTAACTTTGCCAAGCAAGCACCTCACAGGCTGCTTACTTGGCCTTGTGTAGGTATGCACTGCAGATTTCTCAAGTAGCAGTGGTGACCAAGAGTGTCCACTTTGTGGTCATCAGTGATTCCAAACCTTTATCTTTGGTTTGAACTTAGTTTGATTCTTGCACACAAGATAATACACTCTGAATCAGAGTTGTTATGAGGAATTACAAAGATTACTTTCATTACCCTAATCAGAACATTGTATGCTATAGTTGGTCACATCTGGTGCACTTCAGAACAGATAGTGGAATGTACAGGAGGGAGACTGAGACTGACAGGGAGCCCAATCCTGAAAAGTGGCGACTGAGATGGTGTGGGAAATGAAAATGGGACTGGGACCAGGAGACAACAGTAAGGAAAAGACAGGACTGGAACAGGGACTTGAAGGAGATGGAACAGAAGGTTCCAGCATAGGGGGAGTGTACACATAGGTCTGTGACTACTAGGACATACTCCCCTTTACAGCCTAGAATGGAAGCCAAGTTTTTTGAGTCTCACCGTTCCTCTGCTGGTAGCATATACTTGTGAATTCCACTGGCACACATCTCTCTCTCTAGTACTTTTCCACTTAGAGGATGATAACCTACTATTGCTATCAGTTACACCATTAGCTCAAGTAGCAGAGGTCTTTATGGGAACCTAAAGATTCCAGATCTGCTTCTGATTCATGTAGGTGTCAGTCTGATGCCAGATGGAATTTGGTTTTTTTTGAAAACCTATGAAATTACACAACCAATCCACCTCTGCCCGCAGTAAGTAAATAAATAAAAACTTATGTTGAAAGAACATTAAGATTGCAAAGTCAAGCCCTCAAAATTTAGGAAATGACAGAGTTAAGACTACCTGTGCAAACTTAATTCAGCCATATGTATTATGACACAGTTTTTAAAAACACGTATTACTTTTTTCCACAGCATCCCTGCCTCATTTATGGAATCATTCTTTTTACCCTACTGCTTTTTACCTGCTGCATGTCCCTAAGCCTTATTTACCTAACACCATTCAAGCCATGTATGGAATACAAAATTGTTTATTTCCTCCACTATATTTTTATAGTGCTCTCACCCAAAGTATCAGAGTGCTTCAAAGCACTAATGAACTTAACGACACAAAATCCTTGTGTAATTAGATGATAATTTCCCCATTTTTTGCCTAGAGAATGGAGGGACAGATAGATTAAAGCCCAAACTGTCAAACACGTCCACTAATTTTGGGTGCTTCACTTCAGACACCTAGATCCTGATTTTTTTTTAAGAGTATGTTTTAAATATTCTAAGCAGAGCTCTATTTTACTTTAGTTGCTTTTGTGAGTGCTCAACATTTCTCCAGATCTGGACCCAGATGTCTTGCACTGGACACCCAAAACATGAAAAACATGTTAGTGACCACCTGTGAAAATTCTGGTTTTAAGTAACATGCCATCCATTACAAAGGAACTTCATGACACAGTCAGGAGTAGAATCTGTTTCTTCAGAATGGCATTTAACTGCCTTCACCAGGAGACCACTGTGACAGAGGTCCATTGGTACCAACTGGCAAAGGATTCATTGTTATTTACAAGCCTGTCTCAGACATGATGAACTCACTACACCTAATACACTGCTTTTGTGTATTTATTCCTAAAGGGTACCATGTGAAAGCTTGTAAATTAATCATTGGGAGGTGTGTGTACAGATAATATTTAAGGAATAATGGAACTATACTGAAAATTATACCCATATGATCTTGGAGTGAAAGTGAGTCACCAGGGAATAATGTGTCTTGTGATGGCCCACTTACGTAGAAGGGAGTTGTCACACCTCTCTGCCTAACCAATTATGCAACATATTGTCTCAATTGTCTACCTTTGCATGTACTCAAAAAGGCAATGGAAAACCACTCAAGACAAAATATAACATTGAAAGCACATAAAAAGGAAAAGGAAAAATACAATATTAAGGGGATCACTCTGTCTATGAATAAAGACAAAGACTGATTTAGTATACTACATGGTGGAGAGAAAGAGACTTTGGATCCATTCACTGAGGAGGTACCTTGATGATTGGCATTGCTTCATGAAAGACTGGGTCCTAGCTTCTTCGGGCTATCAAGCACTTTGCAGTGAGAATCTACTTTTAGAGATAGGAAAGGTAACTATTAAGTATAGGCCCTAGTTCGTGTTTTATGCTTTTGTTTTATATGAAATCATCTGTTTACATCACTCGCACTTGTTTCCATTTGAATCTATTCTTTCCTAAATCAATTTTATTTTGTTTGCTATCACTGAACTCAAGGTCTATGTGTAATACAGGAACAGTGGGCTAAAGCAAATCTGGTAAACTGGGGTATAGTTCTTTCTTTGGGAACAAGAGATCTGGGATTTCTTTGGGTATCCAGTAATCAGTGGCTGGATACCACAGGGTGATACTATGAAGGGACTCTGGGCTTAAACAAGGCAGGTCCGGGGAGACTTAATAGCCCAAAGAACAGTGCTTGAGTAGCTGACAGGCAGGTTGCGTTAGGGAGCTAACAACCAACTGGTACAAGCAGGACTCCCTCACGCTGGAGGTAGGTGGCAACAAGGTAATTCACAGCCCTAAAAGCCCCAAGAAGCATCACAAGCATCTTTTTCTTTTCCTGAAATCCCCTGTCTCATTCACTATATATCTTCAAACTTTTACAGCAAATGAATCAGGGTCCTACAGCCTCATTTACTATACAACCCTGATTCAGTACCACAGCACTGTCCCACCCTCTGCCCTGAATGAGGCAAGGATCATGTAGAAAAGAAGTAGCATGTGATCATGTAATTACAATACATAAGCACAAGGGTACTGAATCAGACATTTTTAAATCAGCAGGTGAGGATAATTTGCATCAAAGAGTTTTAAAGGAGCCAGCTGCAGAGCTTGCTGGACCATAAATGCTGGCTTTCAATAAGTCTTCGAACACAGGGTACATTTCAGAAGACTGGAAGAAAGCAAAAATATTTTAAAATGGGATTACCTGGATAATTGTATCCCTCTCAGTCTGACAACAAATCTGGGTAAGATAATGAAGCAGCTGATACCTGACTTGATTAATATAGAATTCAAGGATATATACAGTTAATGCCATCAACCTAGGTTTATGGAAAAGATTGTGTAAAACTAACTATTTTTTTAAAATAAGATTACGAGTTTAGCTGATAAAGATAATAGAGTTGATGCAACATACTTAGATTCCTGTAAACCATTTGACTTGGTACCATACAACCATTTGATTAAAAAACTAGAATGATAGTAAATTAATATGGCACACATTTAATGGATTAGAAGCTGGCTAAGTGATCTCAAAATGTAATTGTAAATGAGCAATCATTGAACCGGTGTGTTTCTAGTGGGATCCAACTGTTCTTAGTCTTATGCTAGTTAACATATTTATCAATGACCTGGAAGAAAACAGAATTACTACTGATAAAATTTGCAGATGACACAAAACTTGGAGAAGTGGGAAAGAATGAGGACAGGCCACTAATACAGAGTGCTCTGGATCACTTCGTAAGCTGGAATCAAGCAAATAATATGCATTTTAATACTACTAAATGTAAATGTATACATCCAGGAACAAAGAATATAGACAATACTTACAGGATAAGGGACTCTATTCTGGGAAATTGAAAAAGATTTGTGGGCTGTGGTGGATAATCAGCTGAACATGAGGTCCCGTGACTAAAAGAGTTAATGTAATCCTTGGATGAATAAACAGTGGAATCACAAGTAGTAGTAGAGAGATTATTTTAGTTCTATATTGGCACTGCTGGAATACTGTGTCCAGTTCTGATGTCCACAATTCAAGAAGGATGTTGATAAACTGACGAGGGTTCAGAGAAGAGCCAGAGAGTGATTAAAGGATTAGAAAGCCTCCACTATAGTGATAAATACATGGAGTTCAATTATTTAGTTTAACAACAAGAAGATTAAGAGTTGACTTGATTACAGCCTGTAAGTACCTACGTGGGGAATAAATATTTAATTATGGGCTCTTCAGTCTAGCAGAGGAAGGTATAACACAATTCAATGGCTGGAAGTTGAAACTAGACAAATTCAGACTGGCAATATGGCATAATTTTTTTAAAAAGTGAGGATAATTAACCACTGGCACAATTTATCACAGGTCGTGATGGATTCTCCAACCCTGGCAATTTTTAAATCAATATTTTAAAAAAAAATCAAAGATATGCTTTAAATATTCTTTTGGGGAAGTTTTATGGCTGTGCTACACAGAAGGTCAGACCACACAATCACAATGGTCCCATCTCGTCTTGGAATCTATGAAACTACAAAAACTAAAGTTGCACAGCCAATCTTAATTTTGACATTTTCTAATTTTTTTTTGAGTGCTTGACTCTACAACCATAACATTTTACTAGTGCTTTTGGATGGAATTTAAAAAAAAACACTAAACTAAAAAAACACAACAGAAATTCTATCATGTGGAATCATTTAACCCCCATGTCAGTTCATCAGTTGGGTTCAGACCTGTAGATCAACAGCAGACCTCTACTGCTTGAGCTAAAGGAATAAACAGCTGCTTACTACTACATGGACCAATACACACAGTTTGCCAGAGGGTTTCCCAATTTGCTAATAGCAGAGAAATGTATGACTCGAGACTCTTGGTTCAGCTCAAGGATCTGTAAGGCATTGCATCTAGTATTATAGAGCCTTCCTGTCCCAATAAAGGCCATTACAGCCAAATTTTCAGACATTAGGTGCTGTGATACAGCATGGCCAGAGGGCAGCATGAGAGTGTTAGCAGGGGGCCTTATTCCCTGCAAGGGAGGAAGGTTTGCTTTAGATTAACTAGAACACCTGTAGCCATTTAGAGCACCTGACTCCAATTAGAGCACCTGATTTCAGTCATGTGATAAAAACCCCTGCTTCAGTCAGACAGTGTGGGAGTTGAAGGAGGAAGGTTTGATTGGAGCAGAGTGCAGGTTGCAGAAGAGAAGAGTTTGATAAGAAAGAAATAGAAAGTTTGGAGGAGTGCTGCGGTGGATTGTGAAGTCCAGAAGAAACCCTAGGTAAGGGGCACCAGGCTTGTGTAGAAGTGAGGCAAGAAGCCCTTCACAAGCTGAAGGGTAGGAGAGGGAAGTAACCCAGGGGAAGGAACTGCTAGTTCAAGAGGTTCACCACAACCCTCAGGTCCCCTGGGTTGGGACCTGGAGTAGAGGGCGGGCCCAGGTCCCTCCCTCTCCACTCCCCTCCTCTAAGGACGCTAGTGGAGTAATTAAGAACCGGTTCAGAGGCAAGCAATAGCGCCCTGAACCTACCCCAGAGAAGAGAAAGCGTGAGACCCACAGAACAGTACCGGTAATTTGCCACAGTGCATAATGGACATTATGCCAGCACCATATGTTAAAATGACTCTCTCAATTTAAGGAGGGTGTGGGTGACTGAAAATCAAGGGACGGTGTGATCAGCTCCCTATCATCCTCCATTACACCTAAGCTCCGTCCAGGTTCAGTGAGAATCAATCTCCAGATGATTTACAGTGTAAAGTAAACAATACTTGAGTAGTTTTTGACTAATCTTTTGTAAAAATTAAATTAATGTATACTTTTGCTGTAGCCTACATAGTTTGGAGAGTCTTCTTATGAAGATTTTCGGACAGATTTTCAAGAAGATACTTATTTAGATAGCCAAATGATTTGATTTTTTTCATATACCTCAACATTCTGTATGAAGTGTATGCATCAAACAGACTAACGTTTTGATACTTCTCTTTTGCTCACAATCTTTGTGATCATCCTCAGGAATCATATGAATGTAATAGACTTTTATAGTTAATGAATGATACTGGATCAACAGCCGTGCATAGTTAAGTTTCCTATTCATCTAGAGCTGAAATAATCTTGGGGAAGAAATGTAAGCGGATAAATATATTTTATTGTTTCTGTAACAAATTTAAAATTAACCAAAACAACAACAAAAAAACACTTTTAGAATTCAACTTACCATAGCAATAAAGCGCCCAATGAAACAGAAATATGAAAGATGATCTGGATTAATTGTTGATGCTGGATTTATCTGCAGACAGTAGTTGCTCTTGCCAGCATACTCAAATAGACAGTACATAGGGTTTAGAACTTCATGGGAAAGTAAGAAAAACCATTCTCTAAACCAAATAAAACAAAACAAGAGAGAGATAATCCATAATAAATACAGATTTTTGATCACAGCTTCCTACAAATGGATAAGCAAAAATATTGTTCACACAGCTGTATTAGAAAGAACATGACACATGGCATTGTATATGTACTACAAACAAAAAAAAGGCCATAAAAAATTAACACTAGCAAGTCAAGTTCTCAAAAGTTAGAAAATGTCAGAATTAAAGTTCCTGTGCAGCCTTAATTCATCTTATTTCTGAGTCTGCATTATGATACAATCTTTAATTATATGACTACATATTATATTTTTCCCCCACAGGACCAGTGCCTCAATCAGTGCACAGGATAGACGGTGTTCATCAAATGAGCAAGTATTCAATATTTCATTTTTCCTCATAATTCAATGTGTGGCCCCATGCCTTATCTACTGCACACCATTCACACCCTATGCTGAATACATGGATCAGCCACTGAAGAGGAACGAGAGAGACACTTTGCCTGTGAGTTTCACAGCTATTGAGACTCAAAAAACCTCAGTTGTATTCCATGCTTTTGAAGGGCATTTTGGGGTACAGACGTTTTGCCTCTACCCCTACCCAGCCTGCCCTTCCCAACCCCTAGCATTTCGCTACCACCACCAACCTGCCCCCTTCTGTTTCTTTCTGCCCTGCACCTATCAACTCCTAGCCTGTCTCCCTAATTTCTCTGCACCTAACCTCTATGCATTTAAGTAGTGCTGTTTCTTCCTTCTCCTCCTCCATACGGCCTGAATACCAGCAAGTGGAGCACTGAGAGCACAAGAAAAATACCTTCTGTCCTCATTTAAGGGTCCTGGCATCACGGTAGCACCCAGCTGTCAGGACAAGGAATTGCAGGGAAAGGAGAGATTACTCACCTTGTGCAGTAACTGGGAGTTCTTTAAAATGTGTCCCCTTGTGGATGTTCCACAGCTGGGACATGTGCCCCGGGCCTCTGATTGGAGATTTTTAGTAGCAGTGCCCATTCTGACCACATATGCGCCCTACACATCCTTGTGCCCTGTACCAAGCCTATATAGAGCTACACGGGTGAACTGCCCTCAGTTCCTTCTTTACTGCAAAATCCACAGAGGCAGCTCTGAAGCAGGGGAGGAGGATGGGTTGCAGAGTACCCATAGGGATATGCATCTCAGAGAACTCCAGTTACTGCACAAGTTGAGTCACTGCTCTGTCTTTGAGTAGTGTCCCTGTGGGTGTTCCAATTTAGATGACTCCTTAGCAGTAACCCTTTAAGGAGGTGGGAGTTTTGGAACCGAGTCTATCACTGAAGAAAGAACTGCACTGCCTACTGCGGCATCTGATCTTGCAGCATGAATTAGGGCATCGTGGTCAGAAAACGTGTGCACCAAGGACCATGTTGCTGCCCTGCAAATTTCAGTAACTGGTATGTCTTTGAATACAGACACAGACATAGCAGTAGAGTATCCAGTCACTCTTATTAGATATGTAACCTCGATGAAACCATAGTAGGCAATAATATATTCAGTGATCCACTTAAAAAGTCTGAAGGGAGACAGGTTTAAAGGAGCACTTATCTGCAGTAGAAACAAAGTCTAGGGGTTTTCCTAAATGGTCTTGTCCTGTCCACATAAAAGGTTAAGGTCCGCTTAGTATATGAAAAGAAGATTTTTGTGAAGACTGATGTGGCTTAGGAAAAATAAACAAAAGGTGAATAGTTTGGCCAATGTAAAATTCAGAGGACACTCTAGGTAAGAACTTAGGATGAAGTCATAAAGACACTTTCTCCTTGGAGAACAAATTAAAGGAAGGATCTTCCATTAGAGCCCTTTAAGCAGAAGTGATGGCTACCAAGAAGGCCATCTTCATAGACAGAAGTAGCAGTGAACACATAGCTAATGGCTTAGACAGTTGTTCTGTGAGATGGTTAAGAACCAGATTAAGATCCCAAAACTGCATAGGGGGTCTAATCTGCAGTAAAATCAATGCCTGATGTCAGTACTGCGGGTGTATGACATTCCCCTGGTGTTATCTGGACCAGTGGTCTGCTAGGTCACTCCAATCCTCGACTCTGGGAGCCAGCTTTACCCTGCTCTGCTGTGAGAACCACCACTCGTGGGCTGTTCATGAACAGCCTCTAGCATGTAAGCCGCTTATATTGTGCAACAGAATGATATTAGCCAATATCTCCAGTCCCAGACACAACCCTACGAATCTCCATCTTACAGTGTCCAGTAATGCCTGCTGGATGCTGCAAGCTTATGAGTTCGTCAATTTAACAAAGAAATTCATATGTACCAGGTTTCTTATCCCAAGGTGAGTCTCTGACACTCTTCAAACCAAATGCACTGCTTCAGGTAGAATAAACAAATAAATTTATAAACTATAAAAGACAGATTTTAAGTGATTATAAGTCAAAGCAAAAGAAGTCAGATTTGGTCAAATGAAATAAAAGCAAAACACATTCTAAGCGATCTTAACACTTTTAGTGCCTTTACAAACTTAGATGCTTCTCATAGACTGGCTGGTTACCCTTCAGCCAGGCTCTCCCCTTTGAACAGCACTTCAGTCACTTGGTGGTGATGGTATCTGTGAATCCTTACCTTAAGGTTATGAAGCCTCTTCTCAGTTTTACTAGAAAACAGCAAAGGGCCTTCGAACAGGAGGTCTTGAAGAGAAGGTTAGTCACCGTGTGCAGTAACTGAGGCTCTTCGAGATAGGTGTCCCTCTGGGTGCTCCACTTCTGGTGATGTGTGTCTGTGCCTTTGATCTGAGAATTTCTGCAGCAGTGCTCATGTAAGTTGTGCATGCCCTCTCCCTGTCTCACATTGTTGTTGGCACCTAACACACACCGTGTGACCAGACCCTTGCTCTTCAGTTCCTTTTCTACCACAGAGTCTGGACACTGAACTCTGAATTAGAGGGGAGAAGGGTGGGTAGTGGAGCACCCACAGTGACATTCATCTCAAAGAATTTCACCTCAGTTACTGCACAGGGTGAGTAACCTCCTCCTTCTTCAAGGACCGTTTCTGTGGGTGCCCCACTTCAAGTGACTGTTGAGTGGTGCCCCTCGGTGGATGTAAGGGGCTTCGTAGTTGTATGAGTAAGTGACAACACAATAAGTCCTAACAGTTCAGCCAATCTTAAGCCCTGGTTGATTGCATAATGTTTTGTGAATGTGTGCGCGGACACCCAGGTGGCTGCTCTACGTATGTCCGTGATCAGTATGTTCTTTAGAAAGGCTACTGAAGTTGATAGCGATCTGGTGGAGTGGGTTTGGAACCCTAGTGGGGTTTGCAGATCCTTCCATTGGTAGCAAAGGTGAATGCACCATTTAGACAGTTCCACTATTTCCAAACAGAGGCTTTTAGATAGATCCAAAGTTGAAATAAAAAGCCTCAGTGACTTTTTGAAGGGCTTAGTTCTTTCAAGGTAGAATGCTAAGGCACATCTGACGTCTAGAGTATGTAGTACTGAGTCCTGTTTATTACCATGAGGTTTAGGGAAGAATGAAGGAAGATGGACTGGTTGGGCTAAATGGAAAGAAGGTGGTACTTTAGGTAAAAATTTTGGGTAAGGTCTTAGAGTGATTTTGTCCTTGAAAAAGATGATACATGGTGGGTGTGCCATGAGGGCCTCTAGCTCTCCCATTCGGCAAATTGATAGCTACTAAGAACATCATCTTTGTCAACAGATGTGTCAGAGATTATTTTTCAAAGAATTCAAATGATGGCCCAGTGAGGCAGCGTAGTACCAAGTTCAAGTCCCAAAGTGGGGTAGGTACACATATTTTAGGGTAAACATTTCTGATACCCTTAAGGAAATATTTGGTGATCAGGTGGGCAAATATAGACATCCCGTCCACCTTGCGGTGGAAAGCGGTAAGCGCTGCGAGATGTATTCTGATTGAACTAAGGGATAATCCAGATTTCTTTAGCTCCAATACATATTCTAATATCATGGGTAAGGGAGCGGTAACAGCCCTGGTTTGTTTATTTTGACACCATATGTTTGAATCTCTTCCATTTATGCAGATATATATGTATATCGCAGATGACACTAACTTGGGAGGAGAGGTAGATATGCTGGAGGGTAGGGATAGGGTCCAGAGTGACCTAGACAATTGGAGGATTGGGCCAAAAGAAATCTGATGAGGTTCAACAAGGACAAGTGCAGAGTCCTGAATTTAGGACTGAAGAATCCCATGCACTGCTACAGGTTGGGGACCGACTGGCTAAGCAGTAATTCTGCAGAAAAGGACCTGGGGATTACAGTGGACAAGAAGCTGGATATTAGTCAACAGTGTGCCCTTGTTGCCAAGAAGGCTAACGGCATATTGGGCTGCATTAGTAGAAGCACTGCCAGTAGATGTAGGGAAGTGATTATTCCGCTCTATTCAGCACTGATGAGGCCACATCTGGAATACTGCATCCAGTTTTGGGCCCCCCACTACAGAAAGGATGTGAACAAATTGGGAGAGAGTCCAGTGGAGGGCAATGATTAGGGGCCTGGGGCACAAGACCTATGAGGAGAGGCTGAAAGAACTGGGCTTATTTAGTCTACAGAAGAGTGAGGGGGGATTTGATAGCAGCCTTCAACTACCTACCTGAACGGGGGTTCCAAACAGGATGGAGCTCGGCTGTTCTCAGTAGTGGCAGATGACCGAACAAGGAGCAATGGTCTCAAGTTGCAGTGGGGGGAGGTCTACATTATATATTAAGAAAAACTATTTCACTCAGAGTGTGGTAAAGCACTGGAATGGGTTACCTAGGGAGGTGGTGAAATCTACATTCTTAGAGGTTTTTAAGGCTTGGCTTCATAAAACTCTGCCTGGGATGATTTAGTGAGATCAGTCCTGCTTTCAGCAGGGGGTTGGACTAGATGACCTCCTGAGGTCTCTTCCAACTCTAATCTTCTATGATTCTATGTGTGGCTGTCCTCCTGCTCTTTAGTAATATGTCCTTCACCTTCACTATGTCCTTCAGGTCAGTTCATCGTGATGGAAACATGTAGCAGCCATTCTCTCAGGTGAAGTCTCTCCAGGTTCAGGTGGTAGACCTGTCCAGCATCCTGTGAGAAAAGGATTGGTACAAGTGGAAGAGTGGGTAGTGTACATACCGTTATCCGCAACAGGTACGAGTACCAAGTTTGTCTGGGCCACGTGAGTTCTTATTTTGTATTTAACCCTCAACAGTAGGGGGATCAGAGGAAACGCTTATAGGAGAGATGCCTCCCATTTGAGGAAGAAGGCACTGTCCAGTGATTGGATTGCTCTCAAGCAGAATTATGGGCATTTGTAATTCTGGGATTTCCTAAAGAGGCCTATGGATGGGTGACCCCAGTGTCTGAATATGTTCTGTAGACCTTTGTTGTTTAGGTCCCACTTGTGGTCCTGAGAGAATTCTCTGCTCAGCATATCCGCTGTAGTGTTCGGACATCCTGGGAGATATGAGGCTGATATGTTGACATTGTGCCAAATATACCAGTTCCTTAGTTTCATGGCTTCAGCACAGAGTGTGATCTTGCCCCTCCCTGCCCGTTTATATAAACATCCAGGTAATGCTGTTCGTCATTAACCTTATGGTCTCGTTCCTAACCAAGGGCAGGATGTGCAAGCTCACATCATGAACCGCAGGCAGTTCCAGAAGGTTTATGTGTAACCATGTCTCAGAAGGAGACCATCAGCCCTGCACTGTGTGGTGCTATAGGTAAGCCCCTCTCTCCCCCACAACCTATCAAGGATGTTGTGCGAATCATTGAAGGCTGAGTCTGTGTGAAAGGGACTCCCACACACATGTTGTGGGGTTGGGTCCACCAATGTAGAGTGTCTAACTTTGAGCAGCATGGTGAGGCGCTTGCTCAGGCTGTGTCTGTGTGGAATGTAGATGGCTCTTAGCCAACCCAGAATGCAGAGCATGTGAAATCATGCATGTCGTACCATGAATGTGGTTGCTGCCATATAGCCTAATAGTTGGAGGCAGGCACCGTGCCAATGTGTGCGCGCTGTTCTGTACTGTGGCAATCAGATTGACTATAGTCACAACTCTTTTTGGCAGTAGTGATGCTTTGGGCTCTAGAGCATCGAGATGGGCCCCAGTGAAGTCCAGTTTCTGCACCGGTATCAGTGCTGATTTTTGTATGTTTAGTTGTAATCCCAGTTGTGAAAAGAGGGTGATTTTCCTGTAAGTAATGTCTAGGGCATCTGCCCGGGTAGATGCTTTTAGTAGGAAATTGTCCAAATAGGTAATTATGAATCCCCACTTGCGGATGTGTGCCGCCAGTACATCGACAATTTTAGAAACACCTGTGGTGTTGTCAAAGTCCAAAAGGTAGAACTTTGTATTGATATGTTCTGTCCGTGGAGTAAATCTGAGGACCCTCCTGTGAGTGGGATGTACGGTGAAAATAGGCATCTTAGAGGGCCAAGAATCAGTTCCCCTGTTCCTGTGCTGGTATTATTGTTGCTAATATGACCATCCTGAACTGTTGGACCCTTATAAATTTGTTGAGTTTTCTGAGGTCTACAATAGTTCTCCATCCTCCAGTCTTTTTCTGGGTTAAGTAGTAGTGGGAATAAAAACCCTTCCCTCCATGTTAGGATGGTATCAGTTTCTTAGCACCCAGACATAGAAAGTGGCTTACTTCTTGCTGTAGAAGTTGTTCATAAGGAGTCCCTGAAGTGTGATGGAGAGGGAGGGTGGATGGAGGTGAATTGTATCAAATAGCCTGTGTAGATTATTTCTAGAACTCTTTTGTCTGTGGTGATGGATTTCCATGCTGAATAGAAAGGGATCAAACGGTGTCCAAAAGGGGGATGGGTCAATGATGGGTGTCAGCACTGAGTAATGGGGGAGGTCTCTTCGGCCCTCAACCAAACCCTCAAAATTCTTGTTTTGCAGATAGCTGTCGAGACACCAATGACTGAGCCAGAGGAGGTGAACACCTTGGAAGTCTCCGTCTGCTTGTGTGTGTCATACTGCCTCTGTTGTTGGACGTATGGGACAGATCTTGTATGCTGAGTGGGATAATATGTACCCTGTTTTTTCCTGATGCAGGAGTGTATATCCCAAGGGAGCGAAGGGTCACTGAGAGTCCTTCAGTGTGCTGAAGGGACTCCATCAGTCTTTGCTGCAAACAGCTTCTGGCCATCAAAGGGGAGGGTCCTCCCATAGTGGATTGTGCCTCCCTAGGGAAGCCAGACAGGTGAAGCCACAAAACACTACGCATAACTATGGCTGTGGAGTGTGCTGCCATGTCTGCTGCATCTAAAGACACCTGTAAGGCGGTTCTGGCTTGGAGACGCCCTCTGAGATGATGGCTTTAAATTGGTTCCTTATGTCCTCTAGTATGTGGTCAATAAAGTCTGTCAATTTGGAATAATTAGTGTGGTCGTATTTCGCCAACAGCGAGGTGTAAATGGCAATCTGCAATTGCAAAGGGGCTGATGAACGGGTCTTGCAGCCAAAAATATCTAATGATTTCCACTCTGTCATACGGGGTGTATCTGAGTTGGAGTTTTCTGCATCATTGATTGATGGCATCTCTTCTTCACTATCTTGGCAGTGGGAGGCAGAGAAGAGGAGGTCTCCCATAAAATCTTGACAGGATCCATTAATAGGGAGAGCTACCCTAGAGGGTCCTGCAGAGGCTAAAATGCCCACAAGTCTACATGTCCTTTCCTGTACCTCTTCTGACTGCATATCTAGAGCTACAACCACCCTCCTCAACAAGTCTTCATGAGCTCTAAAATCATTATGAAGGGGAGACCTGGATTCAGCCACTACCCCCTCATCAGGCAACAAAGAAGAAGAGGACAAAGACTGTTGAGAAGTTCCCTCCTTCAATGCCTCTACAGAGGAATCCTAAGCATGCAGCTCCCCCTGCACAGTACCGAACCTGTTATCAGAGGAAGGAAGATGGTAACCTTCCTACAGATGCTCCAGGTGTCTGGAGAATGTAGAAGTGCAAGAAAGGCGCAGAGAGGTTTGGGAACATGGAGGGAAACCCTACAGGGTAGAGGAGGATCACTGGTATGGAGGTTGGACCCAGCTCTGTGTAGGCCCCTGGCTCTTAGGACGCTGAGACTATGGATGGTACCACTGTGGCTGGTGGGCAGGGATTAGCAACATGTCCATACAAGGACACAAGTGTCCATGGTAAAATTTTTGAGGGCTGTGGTAATTTTTCAAAGAAATCGAAGGAGTGAATGACAACACTCTCCTACCCTCATGTCCGTCACTAAGTACAGAAATTCTGTCAAGTATCCATTGCGCAATATGGTGGTGCCAACCCCTGCTGGTGGGCATGCTCAGGTCAGGACACAAAGGATTCAACTTCTGAGTCCAATGAGGAGTCTGTTTCCTCCAACCACTGGGGAAGCTGAATCTGTCAGTAGCAGGGACAGAGGTTCCAGTCCTGGTGAAGAGGGCAACAGTAAAATCATTGCTGGCTTACCTCTAGGTGCAATCCTACAAAAAGATGCTGCAAGAGTAGAAGTGGCTGGTACCAAGTTGTGCTCTGGGGATGGAGCCAGGCCCAGAGGAGTACCTGGTTCCAATACTGCTATCGTATAAGGCTCTTGAATCACAGGAGAAGATGGTAACAACAAGTTAAGCAACTCCCTGGCTGTCTTGAAAGTCACAGGTGTTAATGACACTGGAAAGGGCTCGTTGAGCCTGCAGTAGTGAAAGGTGTGCCAATTCTTCAGGGATTAGTCCCAACAGACCCTTCCTGGGTTCCAGAATAAGCAGTCCCTTCTGGTTCACAGACTGCTCCAAAAGGTTTGATTTTTTTGAATGCCCCTCTGAGTCCTTGTGAACACTCAGTGCCTTCTTTTTAGAGAATCCTGGTACCAAGTCTTTAGGAGACTTATGCAGTCTCTTTGGCACCAATGATGCAGTTCAGCCTAAGGATGCTGTCAGAAAAGGAAAAGCACCACTAACAGACTCGGAAGTGCTTGGTACTCATTCAGAGCAGGAGAGTTCTAATGGCAGAAGAACCACAGATACCTTGAGTAAGTACTTGAGTCTGGCAGCCCTGTCATTTCTCAAGTAGGGTTGAGCCCTCTACATATGTGACATCTGTCACTAACATGCTCCTCTCCCAGACACTTAAGGAGCTGTGGGGTGGGTCACTCACTGGCATAGACTTGTTACATGAATAACAGGCCTTGAAGACAGGAGAACGGGGTATCAGTCCGGTAACGAGCCTGGTACTCAACAGGGACACCAGTAACCCTACACTAAAAAGGTACTATACTTAATTTAATCCTATAACTAACTCTTGAGATATACTGTAAGAGACTAAAAACTAATGCTACAGGTACAAGTTACACTAAGAAATGGAAGATATGAAGAAACAAAGATCCCAGCTCCAACAACAACCGTCACTGGAACTAGGAAAGAACCGAGTGGGGTCAGGAGCAGACCAACCCCCCTTTATGCCTGCATGAAGTGGCACATGGCAGAAGAGGATGCTCACGCTGCCCTGAAAAGTACTGCCAAGAAAAAAAAACTCCAACAACTGTGCACGAGATCCACAACCACCTACAGTAGAAAAGACATGCAATCACTCAAAGAAGAACTCTTTTTGCAATTCTTATCCTTTTCCTTATTCCTGGAATGGGAAACTCTCGTTACTAGCAGTGCAGTTGTTGGTATGTCAGTCAAGAAGAGATTTTTGGTACTGTCTTTCTCTTGGAAGCTATCAGTGACCATGATCTCAAGGACAGGGCACTGACAGAAGTGAAGGGCCCCCATACGGAAGATAGGGGAGTGTTGATATACCCAGGTCCAAAGTCAGTTTTAAAGCTTACTCCATCATTAATAGCCTGTACTCAATAGCCTTGTTTTTACGGGCTCATCCCTTAAAAGAAGAGTGGATTTTATACTTGCTGGGAACATGAGAGTCTTCCATGCAACAAGTTCAGTGGGAGTGCTAGTCACTAAAAAGGACTGCTTCTCGACAAGAGAAGTACCCGTTAAATCCTGGTAAGCCTATCATCCCTGACAAGAAAAAGATTTTCATGCTCTCATCAGTGGAAAAAGAAAACCAAAAGACTGTGTGTACACGTGTGTATATATATGTTTTGGGTTTTGTTGTTCTTAGAAAAGGAAAGGGGAACAAATGTTCCAATTATAAGGTACTAAACCTACTACTACTTGGAACTAACTACAAAGTTAAAACACTAATACAAGGGGGAAAACAGGTACACTGTAAACAGGCAGGCAGTAGACGCCATCTCTGGTCAAAGGCGGTTGAGAAGGAACTGAGGGCAATTTGCTCACGTAGCCCTATAAAGCTTCTATACAGGGCACGAGGCACTGCTACCAAAAATCTGTGATCAAAGATGCGCATGTGCTCCTAAAACAGAGCACCCATAGGGACATTAATCAAAGAAGTAGTTCTGCTTGGCCCCTCAGAATGTTTGAAGATTTTTCCTGCCAGCCTCTAACAAACCTCTACAGAACATGTGCAAACTGCAATTTTTAGAGGCTTATAACTCAGCTTTATTTGGGTGGATTTTCAGAGAGACAGTGAAAGGCAACCCTTGGGTTCCAGGTTGACTTACTGAAATTGGCTAAAAAGGTTACCTAGGTCACAACAATAAAATATGCAAAGTGAGTGGGCCTCTTTCCATAATTTACAACCCTATTTTGATAAGAGTGTGATCTTCTAATTTAAAAATAAAATCTATAAGTATATGAAACAAGATTTATAAGGAATTTTCTTTACCTTGCCAAACCACCATAATCCAATCCTTCTTCACCTCTGAATATAACATATAATCGTCTCCTTAAATCATAGGGTTTTAAAGCCATGATCTATGAAACAATTTTAAACACAGAGTTAAAAAATACAAAGGCTCATTAAATTAATTTACTTTCAACCCATTAAGCAAACTGATTGTTTCACATTCAGACTATTATTAATTATATGTATTATGGTAGCACCTAAAGACCCAGTTGGGGATCAGGACATTTTACCTTAAACAGAGGTACAAATATTCATTTAATAGCTTTGTTAAATTATTTTAGTTTACAAATTTTGTTTTGAATAACAGGGAAAGTATTGAACAAATTATTTCAATATATTAGGCAACTCCTCTTTAATGGGTAAGTATAATTTTGGCCCAAACTATTTGATATTTTTCCCTTTAATATTTTTCCTGAAGCCTCTGAAGGTATTGGTATTTTTGGTGGGATGAGAAGGAGAAGTTTTAGACTGGGAATGTTCTATTTTTTAGAACAGAAGGCAGCATATTCATCTGTGAAGTACAGAATGCTATAGATTAAGAATTGTAAATCCCAGTTACACAGGTTTAATCTTTGAAGTAGTAGTTATGGTAGAACAATAGATTTTTAAATCTAGGTTTTCCCTATTAACGATTGCACAGTCACATAAACTAGAGCAACATATTGTAACACTGTCTTACTTCAATGAACATATTTAATACAGCAGATATCATAGCCTTACTTGTTGGAAGGAATCCTCAAACAGTGTCTGTCTGGATACGTTAATCTTTACATGGCTCGGCAATGCATTTGACTGTAAGCATAAAACAACAACACAAGTGGCAGCATATGCTAAATGAACGCTGTGATGGAGTATATAAACCCCATATCAGTAAAGAAAGGTTAAGCAGCTGCGCTGATCCCAGGTGGCCCCAACCCCTGCCACACTCACAAAGCATGCATGGCTTGGAGGAGGCACTCAAAAGGAGGCAAGGCCAGCTCATTAGGCATGCAAGCAATAGAAGTGAGCTGACCTATACTCAGAACTCCTGGGAAGGAGCACTGTAGGAGCTCCTGCTGCCTAAGGCCAGGCTGTAGTCACTTTGCCAAACCCACAGACACTCAGACAGTCTGACATATTACCTTTGATTTCAATTATTTAATGTCTTTATTTTATCCTTTGGGAAAGAGGGGACATGTAGGAAATGATTCAGGGAGGTAACAAACAGCACTTTAGTGTGCAGGATGTAGCTGCCTATCACTGGTCCCTGGATCAGAACCTGGTGGAAAGAGTGGTCCTTTGTTTCCCCCACCAGCTGCTAGAGGGTATAGAAGGCAGAAAGCTTACTCCTGAGATGGGAAATCTAGCCGAGAGAGTACCCTGAAGACAGAAGGATCAAGACTCCAAGATCTCTATTCAGGGGAGGCCTAGACCCTCTCATCTAACCACCAGAGCCACTCATTGCTGGACTCTTTATATACCCCAAAAGAGGTGGACATAAATGCATGACCTGGCCAGAGGGCCAAGTTATGTGAGGGTTGAAGCAACTGTCAACAAAGGGTGCCAAGAAAAAGGAGGGTGCTATGTCCACACCCAGCCAGAAGGGGGTGCCTAAGTCAGTGAAACCCCAGCACACAAACCAAATTCAAATGTTCAAAGATAGATTTAATTACTACTACAGTACCTGACACAAGTAACGGAAATGAGCAAGTTTCCACCTAAAGCTACGTTCATAAGCAATTTGTGGGCCTTTATTTCTGTAAAACAATATATTTGAAGTGTTTTAAATCAATACAACAGTATAATCAGCTCTCAATAGTTTCACCACTAAACCAACAATTTGTGCATTTCAATAAAACGCTAATTCAAGCTCTCAAGAAATGGCCACCATAAAAAGACTAACATATGCTCTAGTTTTATTTTCTGGTGTTGGTTCAAAATCTCCCAGCCAAATTTTAAATGTAATCTAACTTTTGTAACCCGTTAACTCCTTAAATTAACAAAAGACCACCTACAACATCATCAGAAGTCAGTCTTAACTCTATATGTAAGATGCTGTTCAGAGCACTAGCAACACGTGGGCGACTATATTCACTGAACTATAAAAAAAAGTATTCATTGATCTGTACATTGTTTTGAAACACGGGGTATCAGGAGTTATTTTGTTTAACTATCAATATATTTGACATAGCAATATTTCAGCTAAAGGAGTACTTTATTAACAGTATTTGAATATTCTTTATTTTCTTCAAACATTGTATTAATAATTATGATCTAGCTAATATTCAAATTTTACGGCTCTTCCTCAATCTATTTCTACTGCATTTATAAACATAGTATATGAGCACTTGACAATAATTACATCAAATGAACAAAGTAGGGCTGTCAAACAATTAAAAAAATTAATCGCAATTAATTGTGAGATTAAAAAGTAGGCGTGATTAATTGCAGTGTTAATTACACTGTTAAACAATAGATACCATTTTTTAAAATCTTTTTGGATGTTTGTCTATATTTTCAAATATATTAATTTTAGTTACAACACAGAATACAAAGTGTACAGTGCTCACTTAGTTTTATTACAAAGATTTCTACTATAAAAAAGATAAACAAAAGATAAGAGTATTTTTCAATTCACTTCATACAAGTACTGTAGTGCAATCACTTTATCATGAAAGTGTAATTCACAAATGTAGACTTCAGACAGCATGGTCCACCTCTCATCCCTCTCAGATTTTGAAAGGCACTTCAGATTCTTAGACCTTGGTTTGACTGCTGTAGCTACCTTTAGAAATCTCCCATTTGTACCTTCTTTGCATTTTGTCAAATATGAAGTGAAAGCTTTCTTAAATCGAAAAACATATGCTGAGTCACCATCCAAGACTTCTATAACATGAAATATATGGTAGAATGGGGGTAAAAAAGAGCAGGAGACTTACATTTCTCTCCCCAAGGATTTAATTTATTTAATGCATTATTTTTGTAATGAGCGTCATCAGTATGCAAGCATGTCCTCTGGAATGGTGGTCGAAGCATGAAAGGGCTTACGAATGTTTAGCATACCTGTTGTGTAACAGTGTAAATAAGACATGAGCAGCATTACCGCCTGTAAACATAAACAAACTTGTTTGTCTTAGCAATTGGCTGAACAAGAATAGGACTAAGTAGACTTTTAGGTTCTAAAGTTCACCTTTCATTTTTCAGTGCAGTTACATTAAAAAAAAATTCTATATTTGTAAGTTGCACCTGCACGATAAACAGATTGCACTACAGTACTTGTATGAGGTGAATTGAAAAATACAATTTCTTTGTTTATATATTTACATTGCAAATATTTGTAATAAAATATAGCACTGTACTTTGTATTCTGTGTTGTAAATGAAATCAATATGTTTGAAAATGTAGACAAACATCCAAAATATTTATAAATTTAAATTGATATTTTATTAAATAGTGTGATTAAAACAATTAATTATGACTAATTTTTATCTAGTTTGTTTTGTGTTAATTGCTTGAGTTAACTGTGATTAATTAACAGCCCTAGAACAAAGTTAATTACAGAATATTTCAATAAGAAAGGTAAGCTTGGTAGTAGTTAAATCTCCAAGATAGAAAATACTTACAAAGCAGCAACTTGTACTGCACTTAATGCTGAGATCCCATATAAAATATTAACTGTTCATTAATATGTAGAATACTATTCACTATTAAACAGCGAATAATCGTCTAAAAAAAACTCTTATTAGAGGCTCACTTACACAGAGGATTTTCCAGTTCGAGGATCACTGAAGGTTGTTGTCCTTGTGTTATGATCAACAAAATATCTGACACCTTCTCTAGTGTATCTGATTTCCCAGCCCTCAGGAAGTGGATCCTCATTTTGTAAACTGTAAAACAAATTGAGAACAGTACACTTTTTTCACATGAAGACACTTACAACAATGTTTAAGCAACATCATTTGATCTGCACACATCAATATAGACATTATATACACCAACCCTTGAGTTCGGGGGTCTTCCCACTGTGTTGTCTTGGTGTTGTGATTCACAAAGTACACCCTATCATTTGAATCCACTCTCCTTTCTGAAAAAAATAAAATTATTAAATAACAAATTTCGGTTACAGTCACATTACTAAATTAATAGCTTATCATCTTACCCCAGCCTGGTGGTAAAGGCCCAAGTGGATCATTTTCTGCTGACAACATTGAAGCCTAGTTATAAAGAACAAACCAGACACAAATTTATATTAAAGAACAAATATAGATAAATAAGTCTATCTAATTAAGATACTTTTAAAAATACACAAGTTGTGTTCTGTCAATTCTTACAAACAAGATCATGTCTTTTTCTATAAAGATAGTCTCCACCAAAGAACCTACATACAGATTGCTTAGACTGTCCTCTACAGCATCCCTTGAACAATAGTTCTGCTAACAACAGTATTGGAAAACATGTAAGGTCAAGTAACATCTGAAGGATCTACATGAAAATACATTATCCTGATGCCCAAACAAAGTTAAAATTCAAAACTAAGTATACAATATTAGTTTTATATGTTACCCCTTATAAGTAATACCAAATAACTAACTGAAGAATAAAGTATGTTATCTAGTATTACAAAGTACTTTTGATATTTTCTCTTCATTGCCATTTGGATTTCAAAGCCATTTATCTTACTTGAAAGGATCTTTAGAACATGAAAAAAATCTAAAACACTAGTATGTCTAAAAAGTTAGTCAATCCTAAAATTTCTAAATAACTAGCTTCAACGTTACATTTAAAACCATTAAATCAGGTATCATTTATGGCAAATGATTTTTGATTGAGTTACTGATTTTTTATTTCAAGAATATGGTTCTTTGGCAACATACTATTTCAACACAAAATTTACATAACACTAAATTATATAATTATTAAGCTATGTTAAAGTAATATTGCAGTTTAGGCAAAAACTAAAAAAAGTAAGGAGAATTTAAAGTTTTCTTTGTGTCTTTAGCTCTTTGTACTAAATTTATAGTTAGTCATTCAACATCTATAGTTTTCAACATCCTTCACACCCTCTTAGATTCAAGGCATTTTGTCAGTTATCTTGCTTTGATTTATATCAAAGTAAAATAAAGTTCAATGCATTTTAACATCTTTAAAGTATTGCAATTTGCAACTGGTCAGAGAGGAAATGAAAGAACAGTTAAAAACATCTTTAATATAGTCAACTGCTTCCTTTAAGGCTTTGTAGTAGGGAGGCTAGGTGCTTCAAAATATTATTATTAACACGGTCAATGGAGGCCCTAATCAGTATGCAAATACCAGTCATACTTAAAAGGGCCTTAAGGTTACTGTGTACTATAATACAATCTTGTCTTATGGAACCATTACAAGAAAATAGAAGAAATACTGAATCAGTTGTTTGTACAGTGGTCTTAAACCTCGTAACAAGCTTCATAATGGAAATGTTCTCACAATCCTTTAACAGAATATGTATGTCTAATCTTCACAGAGTATCTTGGTGAGTTTATTACTAAATAAAAACACAAAATTACATCCTTTGAAGAATACAGTAACTTCTTATCTTTAAATTTGGTTACTAGGTCTTAAATATATCAATCTGAATTGATGGAGTTACCCACTTTATGGTCTGTTAATGGGAAAGCAGAATTTGTGCCACCTTGGGTCATCTTTACGTATCCTTCCAACTGCTTGCCCATGCGACTCAGCTATAAATAAAAATGAGTGACACACCTTATGGGCACCTGTTTCTGAACAAATACCAGGCCCCAATCCATGCTATCTACAGCCTTTTAAAAACAGTTATTAAGCACAGTTCTCTTTCTTGTGGTTTGATCCATGTGCAAGCCAGTGTGAAACACAAATGAGCAGAAGCATCCAAAATAGATGTGATTGAGTTTGGATGCGGTTGGGTGTCTGGAGCTCATTTTGACATAGGATCCTCAAGATAGGAATTTTTTTTTTTTTTTTCATTTCCGCTACATAAGCAACGCGGTTTGCCTAGGTTTGGGGCCATTGGTGGAACCATTTTGTGAACAAGTTTCTTCCCTGAAGAACTGAACAAACACCCAAGTTTCATTAAAATGGTTGCACTTAAGCTATGCTAGCTACCTATGCAGACCTACTCACCAAGGTTGTAACAAAATCTGTATCACCAACACTGGCTGTTGTTACTAGGCATATTAGTAATTGCACTGGCTACTGTTACTGTTTTAGATCTGTACTAGTTGTAAACTTTAATGAATGGATTTGAAAAATAAGATTAAACTCTAGTATAGATAGGACCTAAAAGAGAAGAGGAGTCAATAGTCTCCAGACTGGTGGATCTGAGACTCTGAATCCTAATTTACAAGTGAAAAAAATTACTATTTCAGATCTTAAAATCCACCAATCCAGTCTGTATTCTGTAGTCCAATCTGTTTGTATATATGATGAGATTTTGATGGATGGGAACCAATGTAGGAGTATCTACTACTTTATCTATCCAAAGGATCATATTACTGATACTTTGCACTTGTATGGAACTTTTGATACTAAGATCTCAAATCCACTTATTTTACAGATGCGGAAACCAAGACACAAAAGTTAAAAATATTTTCACACATTCACACAGTGAGCCAGTGCCAGAACAAATACCAAAACATGTAAACCCTGACTCCTCCTCTCTAACTGCTTACATATTTGGCTTCTAAACAACAAAACACTGCTTTTTCTGAGATGGACATACACAAAATGGTAGTTATGTAGCTGAAGTGTTTAGCTTTCCTACCAAAGCTTGGAGTTTTAAACGTCTTCCACCTCAACCATTAAAAAAATACAGCTTATGACGACACCCTTCCCTTTATCTGTTCAGGTGTGAGAACAAATGTAAATTTATGCCCCGACAAGAACTGCTTCACTAATTAACAATCCTCTGAAACAACAAGAGACTTTGCTTAATTACTTTATGATTTAGAAAACATAAGTGGCACTTCATTTTTAGTTCCAAAATAAAGTTTTTCAGAAACCACCGATCTAACAGAAAATGAAACTCTGGAGAGAACTGATCACTAGAATTAGAATTCTTGATCCAATATATCCTAAATGTAAAAGTGTTGAAAAGGATAAACGATGTCCTAAGAACTGGATATATGACTGACATCAGTAAGCTGAGAAAAGCCCTCAATTTCTTGGCTAAGACCACCTTAAGTTTCTGAATTTTGAGAAACATTGCTAATGTATTTATTATCTGGTGAAAACTGTATTTGCCACCAAGGTGAAACAGAAGATCTTACAAATGTAACTTTTGTGATCAAGAAAGGACAATCTTTAGTTCAAAATCAAATTGAGAATTTTTTAAAAACTACAATGCCGTGGCCACCAGCTGCTGGTCTTGAACAGAGGAAACTATACATAGTAAGCCATTCAACTCCATAGCAAATGAAATGTACCTTTTCTACTCTTGGACAGTATATAATCACAATCATCCTGTCAGATAACAATTCCAGTATGATGGTGAGAGTAAAGGACAACAGTTGGTAACTGATGTCTACTTTTTGGCATATTTTATATCAAAAAGTGATTGAGAGGTTCACAGAGTCTTCTGAATCAACAGATACCTAGCAGAATCTAGAATTTATGATTGATATACTTTATCTACAGAATCAGGTGATTCTACGGATGAAAACATTGAGCCAATTAAGGTATAAACAACTTTGATCCAATTTAGCAACCAGCCTAAATCCTTTCAAATATTTAGATAAGACTCTCTGAATTGTTCCTACAGATACCAAGGGTTGAACTGTCTAAATCATGGGTAACATGAAATATTCTTCGCAGGGACACTGTGACTCTTCCCCTAGTCGTAGAGTGACCAGATGTCCCAATAATATAGGGACAGTACTGATATTTGGGGCTTTTTCTTATAGAGGCTCCTATTACCCTCCCACCCCAATCTCGATTTTTTCACACTTGCTGTCTGGTGACCCTACCTAGTCAAGCGCTGCCATTTTCATCCAGGGTTGTTTTTTTTTTTACAAGGAATCATATTAGAAACATGTTAGGTGACATGTTTTAACAAAAATATTGTTAAACATCACTTGGCACCCAGTACAAAGTTAAGTATAGGGTTTAAAAATCCATTAGTTGGTCGTTGTCAACTTAACACATTTTTAAATACAAGTCTACTCTACATTGGATGCAAAGCAGTGTAACCTGCATTTCCAACATGGCTCATTTTCCCAATGTAGACAAAGAGCAAGATGCACAGATACAGATTGAGATAGTTTTTCTATTTTCGGACTGCGTCTCTGAGTACACAATGATGAAGGAAGCAAAATACAGCTAATGAAGAACTGCATTGTCCAAGAACATTCAAAAGAAAGGAACAATCTATGGCAGTTGAACTGTAAAACAGAAATTAAATGGATTAAGAGGTATTCTGAAGACCAGTAAGACAAATATAAAAACTCAAACAAGAAATTATTTAAGTATGTCAGAAGCAGGAAGCTGCAAAAGAATCAGTGGTTCCTTTAGGCTACAAAGTTATGAAGGGAACAATTAAGGAGAATAAAGAACACTGAAGAGAAGTGAAACCCCTGATCCTGCAAAAGTGTGTTTAACTTTATAACAAGAATGAAGTTTGCAATTACTCACATGTATAAAAAATTAAGGAAGTCCATATGACGTTGCAGGATGAGGGCCTAAATGATTACTTACCTTAGATCTCCTCTTTTTAGGTAACAAAGATTAAGATGTTTGTAAAAAGACACGCTGAAACAAACTGATGATACAAAACCACAACAGCTCTCCAGACTGGATGGCACGTATGCAGCCAAGATTTTTGAAGGAACATAAGAATGAAGTGCCTGAGCGGATAACAAAAACATATCATCTCCTCTTAAAATCAGAAACAAACCTGGAGGAGCAAATATTCTAACTTGCTTTAAAAAGACACTAGAGATGATCCTGGAAGTTACAAATTAGATGAAATGATAAACAGAGCCTTAAAACATCTATGGCAAAGACAAATCAACATAGCTTGTGTAAAAGAAAACTGTGCATCTCCCACCTGTGTTTCTAATTAACATATATAATTATGTATATATCAATTTATATCATAGTTCTCCATTATCTACTATTTTGTTGAGTCTCAAACAATTAACAGACTGAGAAGGTACAATTTTTTTTTCACAGAAGCTGCATTGAGTTGCCTTTTTTATTTTTATATAATTTTTTGTTAGAGATGTTGTAATAATTCCAAAACCAAACATTACAAACCCAGCAAATTCAGTTAAGGTTACATTTAAAAGAAATCCAAACTTGTCAAGCTAAGAAATGCAGAGTTAAGGCACCTAAACCACTTTAACTCTGGTCTATATTAATGTTATGCAATAACCATATGTTATGATTAAGACAAGTTTGCTTGCGGTCCTACACACCCAACCTAATATCCTAATTAGGTTCCTAATATCCAACCTAAACTTCCCCCACTGCAACTTGAGACCATTACTCCTTGTTCTGTCATCTGGTACTATTGAGAACGGTCTAGATCCATCCTTTTTGGAACCCCCTTGGGTTTCTTTTGGCCCAATCCTCTAATTTGTCGAGGTCCCTCTGTATCCTATCCCCACCCTCCAGTGTATCTACCACTCCTCCCAGTTTAGTGTCATCGGCAAACTTGCTGAGAGTGCAGTCCACACCATCCTCCAGATCATTAATGAAGATATTGAACAAAACCAGCCCCAGGACCAACCCTTGATACCGGCTGCCAACTAGACATGGAGCCACTGATCACTACCCGTTGAGCCTGACGATCTACAGCAGCGCTGCAGCCAACAAATGTGTTCTCCTTTGTATTTGTTTCTTCTTTTATTATCATTCTTCAATGTTTTTGTTTTACCATTGACGGGAACTGTAGCTAATGCAATTGAACTATCCACTGAACATGACAAACATATGGAAAGCAGTTGTGAAGAGAAGCAAGTAAGCCATCAAACACCCGATTTCTCTTTCTTTCTTGAATACTGGTGTCTGATCGACAGATCATAAAAAGGGTCACCAAATTAGGACTGGTGAATATAAGATCAGAGAGGACACATTGTAACAGTTGCCTAAAGCATTCCGAAGAGAAAAAAGTAAACATGTTTCAAGTTGGCCCGAAAATCAGTGATAATGGTAAAAGATATCATTAAAGCAAAGGCAGACCATATTTTAGATGAAGGTATCATTCCATGAGCAGATATTGTACTTTGATTATAAATATTGTACTTTGATTAGTAAATAGAAACGTGCAATTACATATCATTATACTGTTTTCCTATTTCTGTTTTATTAAAGAAATAATTGCACCTTTTATAAAAATTTGAAATACATTGTACTTACAACAGACAATCCTGCCAACATAACATTTTCTACATTTCTTGTCTCTCTCTTTTTTTGAGCGCTAAGATTAATGGCTTCAAAACTGTATCTTTGTTTCCTGAGAGTGCATGAGTATTTCTGATTATATACTACTTGAAATCATAATTACGCTTATCACATTTGGGTGTTATAAACAATGATTTTTGCCTCAGATGAACTCCTAGAACCTATTAACTGTTAAGGATTCTGCATATAAGCAGATACCTTTAGCAGAGAATACAGAGAAAAAGTGATAAATGAAGATATTTGTTTGAAAATAGAATGTTTTCTTTCAACAAGTGTCTCAAAGCATCAGCTGCTATTTAAGGATTATGAGAGGGAAAAATGACTTGCCGTGTATTTCTACTTCTCTAATATCTTGCAGGATTCTCATTCCTGCAACTCCACAGCTCTTCATAGCACAAAACAAGCAGAACACCCCAAGTTCTTAAGATATTTTGGTACCTAAGTACAACCTTAACATAGGAAAGCACCAAATCACTCCCTTATAGATGACTGCACACCATCGCTGCACTTCAAGAAAGACTGGAAAAAGAATGGGGTCTTTTTCCTTAAGAGGGATGAACAAAAAAGAGGACATGATAAAAAGTGTACAAAATAAGGAAAGGTTACTTACAGGAACTGGAATTCTTCTAGATGTATATCCCTCTGGGTGCTCTATTTCAAGGCAGCACATGTCCCATGTGCCTTCAATTCAATTTTTTGGCAACAGTGTCCATATGGCTCACACAGGAGTCCTACACATCCTTATGCCCCGCACTGAGACTACATAGGTGAACCTCAGGTCCTTCTCCAACCCATAACCCCAGAGAGGAAATTCTGAAGAAGAGGGGAAAGAGAGTGGGTAATGGAGCAGCCATAGGAACACACAGCTCAAAGAATTCCAGTTACTGCACAAGGTGAGTAACCTCTCATTCTTCAAGTAGTGTTCCAACAGGCATCACTTCAGGTAATTACAGAGCATTATCCCCAGCTGGAAAGAGGAGCTTCAGAGCCGAGTCCAAGACTAAAGACAAGACTCTGTTTCTAAGGGCAGCATCCAAATCTAGAAGACCGAACCACCACAAGTTTGGACCAAGTTGGGAATGGGGTGAGAAAACAAAAATTCTGTCCCTTTGGCTGGCACATAGTAACCCTTCTCCGTCCTCTTGTGGGTGGGAATGCAAGTGGACAATTTGGCACACCCCTGCCTAGCTGTCTCCAGTATGGCTTCATTAATAGGGAGAACTATACTGTTGGATCCAGACAAGTGGACGATGTCTAAGACTTTGTGCTGGGAGTCCTGAACCTCTTCAAGATGCATCTGTAGTTCTCCAGAAACTCTGTGAAGAAGATCTGAAGTCATTATGGGGGGAAGAAGACACAGGGTTCTCCATTTCGTTTGGAGATAAAGATGGCAGTCTTGCTTGTTACGGCAGAACTGCCAGATCCAGTGTGTAATGTACCTCCTCCTCTGTAGGATCCAGGGGCAGAGCTGAGTGTCCCCTTACAGGGGAGGCAAGGGATGACTCCCTAGCAGATCAGACCAACTCTGCAGGGAGGTGCTGGTCCACAGGATCCCAATATAGCCAGCAAGAAGGATCAACAGGTGGTTGTAGAGGCCTCCAAGGCATGGAGTACCAACAAATCTGAGTTGGATGAGACAGAGATTCATCCCAAACTGATGTAGGTCTTTTGGGTGGTGGAGGATATGTAGGATGGGGTTCATCAGCTGGTTCAGAATCTCCTGATAAAGAGAAGGCTGATTCCGGCTCCAGACGCAGTACTGTTGATGTTCCTGGAGGAGACTTATACTACACGTACAGGTCAGGCAATAAACTCATCTCCCTTGATGGTGTCATCTCTCTGGAAACAGAGGGGCCTGATGGCAGGAATTCCAAATCCAGGAAAGCAAAAATGTCCTGTGGAGCAGCAACAGATTCAAATCTCCCCAGTGAGAGAAAAGTTCTACTTATCTGAGCTGCTGGAATCAGAGGAGATTGTGCAGCTGCCAAGGCAGACGGTGCCATGGACAGGAGAAGTTGACCGTGATCAGTCTTTGTCGCTTCTGGCAGATCCTGGGGCTTAGGAAGTTCTGCAAATGATGGTACAGATGGATAGCGGTCTGGTACTGATGTAGCCCAATGTTTTTGGGCTTTATTGTCAAGTCTCTGGGACTTAATGACATCCTAAGTCCTCACACACCAAGCTGATGGGCTTGCTCAGAGACGAATCTGACTTCTCTGAAATGAATTTAGAGGAAGAAATGGTCTCATGGTTATGAGAGTGCTTCCTGGTGGATTTTACAGTAGTAGGTGCACTCCTTGTTGAATGAGGCCAATGTATGTGGGGAAGTGGTTTCCCTGGCCAGGGTTTAATTGAGGCCTCTTGGCCTTCTCCATGAGGTATTTCTGAAGATGAAGTTCCTGCCCTTCTCAGGTACGGCTGGGGAACGATTGGCAGATAATGCACCTCACCACGATGTGGGGTTCCCAAAGGAAGAACAGATGCCCCTGACTTACACAATCGTTCCATTCCAGAAAGCCTTTTGTAACTTGAATTTTGCGTAAGTAAGAAACATATACCCGTACATGACGCAAATATTTTCGCAACTCAAAAATCCTATTTCTGGCTTATGGAACTGTTTCCGTAAGTGCGAATTTGCAAAAGTCGGGTCTTGCGTAAGCTGGGGACCACCCGTACAGGCAGAGCTGGTGGTTGCTGCTAAGGGAGAAGGACCATGGGCAGAAAACAAAATGTGTCAAGCCCAGAGTCCTGGGCATAGTTCAGTACCCAAACAAAGTATGGGTGTTTCCCCAACGAGAGTACACAAACTGTTAAAACTATTTATAAAGCTAAATCTAAATCTTATTTTGTAGGCTGAAGCTACAGACACTGATTCAAATTGCGTGGCAGCGAAAAGGAACTAGAGAGATGGTCAGTCCACCCTGCCCTTTATCCCTGGATGGAGGCACAAGATAAGCCAGGGTACACACACAGGCCAGCAGACACTACTTTTAAATTCTTCGGCTCTGGACACGTGCATAAACCCACAGTGGAATACAATAGGACTCCCATAATGGCAGATGGGAGTGCCTTATACTGAGATGTGAGAGACTGATGAAAGGTCCTCTTCAACATCAAAAGGGGCATCTCCACCAGAAAACGATGGAGAACCAGGGGGTACTAGGGAGAAGTGTAATTCTGGTCACTGTGTAGATCTCAGTACCAAGAGGTGCTCGGTATCCATCAAGAGAGGAGACTCCAGCTCATCCAACACAAACAGGTCTCTGGAATATCTCAATTCCTATGGTATCTGATGAACTAATGATACTGCAGGTAAAGGTCTACTTAGGTAGGTCCCTTGCAGTGGAATTTGATGGTATTAATGATGCTGACTGCTTCAAAGCGATTGTTGGCTGAGGTGTATGGTTGGATTTTTGAGGTACCAAAGGAATCATAATGTTGGGTACCGAAGAAGGTGGTGGGAGGTCCATTGATACCAACTTGCTAGAAGTAGGCTGTTTTTCCCTGCTGCTCCAGTCATGTTTTGATAGTATTGAAGCATGCTTCAGGTCATGGCCCTTAGAGGAGCTCAGAGTTTTAGGAGCATGGAGTCTTAATGCTACCCAGACTGGTACCTGAGGGCTCAAACACTTAATCTTTCCAGAGATTGAGATCTTTTAGATGTAGGTTATTTGTGAGAACTAGAACTCCTCTTCTTAGAGAGCATTCCCAGAACCTTCCAACTTCTTCCCCGAAGGTCTGGGCAACTGCAGTGCCAAGGTAGATCGAGCACTGTGCTCAATCAGAGACTGATATATGGTAGTGGGTTGGGAGGGGAGAGCTTCCTGACCTGAGTCTGAGGCCAGGCAAAGAGATCATTTCATCATCAGGAGTTTGAGCTTACTCACATGGTTTTTCCTTGCCCGGCTTTTAAAAACTGAGAAAAATTGCAATTCTGGGGAGTGTTGTGATGGATTTATGTAGCAGGAACTACAGGATCCTTAAAGAAAAACTGGACATTTGGTTCTCACAAAGGGGCTTATGCCACAGTGCCTTTGGGACCAACCTTTAATGTGAAAGGAAGGTTTTTAAGTACAAAGTTCCTTTTCCCACACCACAGGCAGCGCCCAGAGGATGGGACTCAGGTATAAAGAACACAGGATGACTGTCAAATCTTTCACTTTCTCTAAAGAGTCCTCCATCTGTTCCTGAAAAAGGTTGTCTTTATGTAGAGTAGGTGCTCGACGACTTCTTTTTAACCTTCTGTCAGAAGCTAGAGACCTGCAGACAAGTTCTGCTCTCACCACTATCTCACCCGCATCTAAGGCCACATGCTCCTAATACTCGGACAGGCCCACGCATCCTTCCCATACTCATTTAAGTTCATGATACTTGTCATGAGGAAGGACTCTGACAAAACCAAAGGGCTATTTTCCCAAAGGTTATACCTGCTCTTTGACCATGAAGACCTGGCAGGCCACGACATGAATGGCTGCAGCCATTGACGGGTAACCTCTTAGTACAAATGAATTCTAGCATCAGAGTTCAAGGTGCGTTTCCTTAGTCTTCTCTCTGGCCACATCCAAAGCTATCATGACAATCAAGCTCCCATTGGAAAATATTTGATGACCTTGAAAAGAACAAAACTTCTTCTGAAAAATCTGAGAGACAGGACAGATGAGGTGTCCTGATATCTCTTCATGAAATGGTCTGAAGTAGGGTGCAATGGAGCAGGAACCTTCTGAGAGCAATTGTGATCTGTGTAGATGGCTGGAGTGGCGTTATTTCAAAATCTAACAATTTAGCCAGTTTTTAAAGAAATTAGAGGAAATAGAAATATATTTGGCATCAGAAGACTTGCCCAGTTCTCCCTAGTTCAAGTAACAGCCATTTCCCTGATCATCACCCTGCACCCACCCATTCAGGTGACAATTGATTAGAGTGCCAGAAGCTTCAAGACAGTGTCTCAAAACGTGTCAATCCTGGTTGCACTAAGCTCTTAGGCACAAGATACCAGGAATACCAGCACTAGGGCTAATGTTTTGTACATCAACAGAGCAAAACACACTCCAACTGTGTTGAGAATTCTGACAAGTGTCAAAGATGATACTGCACCCCTCAAGACAGACTTGGAGATAACCTGGAGCAATTTAGCAAGGTCCCTGGATGCACATCGCAGAGTCTCACACTGGCTCTGTCTCCTGAAAGCTAAACAGAGCGATAAAACCAGAGGGTTTGACGCAGAGCAGCCAGGAGTCAAGGGCCTCACCAGAGATACATCTTTCTATGCCCATTCCTGATGTTTCTTATGTGGTGCCTCATTAGGCAAACTGGGGCTGAGTACAGTCAACTTTAAGTGCATAGTTGAATCTTCTGTTTCAGACAGGATGTCACAGGATGCTTTGGTGATGAAAGCTAACCCAGTGAGCTCAGAGCAAAAGCTGTACTAATGCAGGAAGTGCCAGCCCTCAATCCCAGTGCTCAGAGGTTGAAATTGGCTCAGGCTTACAAGTCACTGATTTCTCCTTTGAAGCATCCAGTTCATCTTCATATAGGGACAGTGAATAACTCTTGACTGGGGGGGGGGGGGGGGCCAAAACTGGACACAATACTCCATGCACGTGACTGCCTCACATGTTGCCTCTGAGCTGAGGAGTAGCAGCAGAGCCATGAGCACCAAGGCAGCAGGGATCGAGTACCTCAGGGAGCATCTCATGACAGCCGGGGCCCACGGGCAGGAGCCTACTCTAGGGGACGTCACCAGTCAGCACCGGGCTCCTTTGGGAATGTGGCAAGAGCACGTCAGGGCACGGCTCAGACCTGTGTCGCCCACCCTGCCTAGGGAGCACCTGGCCATGCATCCCACAATTTGAAAACCTGTATGGTAAATAGGAGGCAGAAATTTGGAGAGGTACCTGACCCTGTATCCCCACCACCACCACACCCCCCGCCTCTGGCCTCATACCAATCTTATAAGGGTCTCTTAGAGGGGTCCCTCAGTGAGAGTCTGGATATGATCCCCATAATATTTGACTGCTTAGGTGGTATATGTAGACAGTTTAACACTCCTACACACTATTCTTGACTCTCAGAGGATACAGTGAATCTGTTCATTCATTAATGTCTTTCCCTACCTAAGAACAGGCTTTTCTTGAAGCTCCTCAGCTATAGGATTGAGAAAACGAATGACACCCTGAGAGCAAACACAGAGACCATGCAAGAAGTTTCACAGTTGAACAAAAGCAGATACTTCAAAACAAAGTAAGAGAGCCAAACTACCAAAATGTTGACGAAAAGCTGAGAATCACCGAGCGATTAAAAGAAAATCAAGAACACTTAAGTACCAAAACAACACCCTAAAACAAGTGCGCCAAAAAAGTCAATACTCAAAGAAGAGGCTGAGCTGCAGAACTGAAGTTTCCCCTAAGGTCAGAAGGTGATGTATACTTGTACCAGTTACTATTGCCCTTAGGGATTATAAACCTTAAGTGCTTGGGAAGCAGACAGGTCTTGAGCTGGAGAGCAGAGACCCAGCAGTGAGAATCTTGCACAGGTAGTAGCTTTAGAAGTACAGGTTCTAAAATAGAACCCATCATTCAAGTTAGTGATGCTAACCATCTTTATAGATGAACATCTCACAATATATACAGTTGTGTAATTCTGAAGCCACTGGGAACAGTAAAGTTAAAAATATCTCCTAACATTTTATAGCTTACTAAAAGTTACCGAATAGAGGTATCGTTGGTTGAATTGTTGCATAGCTCCTTGTAGTTGGTTACGTTGAGACTGCCACTGCTCGAAGTTCCTGACCGATTCCATGGTTGGTCGCTGCCATGTTGTTGTTCTTGTGTTATGATCCACATAGTAAACTCTTCCACGATCATCAACCCTTCTTTCCCAGCTAACAAACAAAAATACTAATGTTAATAGCTATATAATTTTCAGTAAGAAGTACAAAACTAATTTTCTGAGGTACACTAAATTCTTAGCTAATGTTTCAGTTCCAACATAGAGATGAGAGATATACAGCAGAAATTAAAACTTCTGCCTAACACACTGGTGTTCTGTTTCTGAGACTTTATGTAAATTTCTAGAAACAACTGTTAGCCTTCCAAGGGAAACAGTCTCAACCATTCTTCTGCACAGCTAGACCAAAAAGGTCACAAAATAAGCACTCTGAATTTAAACATTAAATAAAAAGATAAATAATTCAATATTATTAGCAGCAAAAGATCAGCACAGGCTACAGATGTGCCACCAACATTCACATAAAAGTAGCTATGATGATCCTGATCATTATCTGATAAAGATTTATGCTTTTTTATTTTGTTTTGGGGAAGGGAAGTATTGCGATACAAGTGTGGTACTGCTTTTATGAACGTCTAATTTGAAAAAATATGAGTTGTATAATTTTTTTTCATGTAATTACAAAATACAATAAAAATACTTTTTGGTACTAATGTAAGTAAAACATTCAAAGTAGTATATAAACTCTCATTACCCTGGTGGTAAAGGCTGTGGTCTTTCCCATGTCGTAGTTCGTGTGTTGTGATCAACATAATAGGTTCTACCATGAGGATCCTTTCTCTGTTCCCATCTTAAACAAAAGACATGTCTTTAAACAAAAAATAACACGAAAATGTTGCCTTCTGATTAAATTTTCAGACAAGCAAAAAAAAAAAAAAAGTCTGCTAGTGAACAAATGGGTTATCCAATCCTAGTCCTTACTCTAAAGGCCAAGGGTCAAATTTGCCCACTCACAAAAGGCGTATCTGTCATATTACGTCCTATCTCGTATGCATTCTTCTTACTTTCCACTCCTGGGGAATTTTGCGCCAAAAAATTAAAAATTCTGCACCAAAAAATTAAAAATTCTGCAAAATGCTGCATATTTTGTGAAAATAATACAATATAATCACACCAGTTTCAATTGTTTTGATAATTTATTTAACCAATACAGAAAAAAATCACAATAACTATTCAGTATTTCCTAAACACATGAAAGCTCAGTTAAAAACACTTGATAACTAATACTCTGCATTCCAGTTATAATCCTGCATTTGAATTTAAATTACATTACAGAACACCAAAAAAAAAAAAAAAAGTAGAATGTCATCTTAAATTGCTCAGACTTTCATACATGAAAGTCATACAGTTTTCCTAATTATTGTCCTGGACCTGGCTGGGTACTTTGGGAAGTGCTTGCTTCTGATTGTCCTGACATCCTGACATTTTATTGACTGCTTGGTAACTATTTTATTTGCCCTCAAAGTTTGTTTTTTTTAATGGGTAAATAAAATAAATTCTGAGCTATAATCTAAGCCCATTGTGTCACTTTGACACAGGAAAAAAGTCAGAAATCATACTTCCTCGATGATTCCCTTACTGTCATTTATAAGGCTTTACATCAACTGGCAATGTAGGGGCTTTAAAACTTTTACAATTTTTATGTTCCTGTGAGAACTGATGGAGAATGGGAACAGTTAATAGAATAGGAACTGTTAACTAACAACATTAGCCATATTCTTATGCAGGCAGGCTGCTACATTTCTGCCTTGCAGAAAGAGCCTTCCTTCTGCATAATTAAAAAACCCTATGTCTCCATGCCCCCAGCAAGCCGCAGTATGGAGCGAGAAGGACAGACTCTCTCTTGCTTGTTGGCAGGCATGCATGCCTAGCCCTGCCCCGCCCCATGACAGTAATCAATGTCTCCACCACAGGCATGCACGCTCACCCTCCAGCTTCCATCCAGGACACATCATACGATCCATTGTTTACAGTCAAGCCCTAAAATACAGTCGAATTTGCTCCATTCCTTCAGACAGAGACAAACACCTACAAGATCTTTATCAAGCATTCTTAAAACTACAATACCCACACGGGAAAGTGAGGAAACAGACTGATGGAGTGAGACGGTTACCCAGAAGCCACCTACTACAGGACAGGCCCAACAAGGAAAATAACAGAACACCACTGGCCATCATATACAGCCCCCCTAGCTAAAACCTCTCCAGTACATCATCAATGATCTACAATCTATCCTGGAAAATGATCCCTCACTCTCACAGACTTTGGAAAGCAGGCCGGTCCTCACTTACAGGCAGCCCCCACAACCTGAAGCAAATAATCACCAGCAACTACACACCACACCACAGAAACACTAACCCAGGAACCAATCCCTGTAACAAACCCTGTTGCCTACTCTGTCCCCAGATCTACTCCAGCGACACCATCAGAGGACCCAACCACATGAGCGACACCATCAGGGGCTCATTCACCTGCATATCTACTAATGTATATGCCATCGTGTGCCAGCAATGCCCCTCTGCCATGTACATTGGCCAAATCAGACAG
>NC_133770.1:252769825-252849555 GCF_003597395.2 Chelonoidis abingdonii | reverse complement strand
TCAATCTTCCCTCTCTTGGTATTGACCCCTCCTCATCAACTATTGGAAGTGGACCACATCCACCATGATTGAATTGGCCTTGTCCACACTGGCTCTCCATTTGTAAAGTAACTCCCTTCTCTTCATGTATCAGTATATTTATGCCTGCATCTGTAATTTTCACTCCAAGCATCCGAAGAGGTGGGGTTTTTTACCCACAAAAGCTTATGCTCAAATAAATCTGTTAGTCTTTACGATGCCATCAGACTCAGAGTCGTTTTTGTGGATACAGACTAACAGGGCTACCCCTCTGATACTTGCAGTTAATATAGAACCCAAGAAATAGAGTATGCGTAGTTCAAATTATTCCTTTCAATGTGCACTACATTGCATTTATTAATAATTTTATTTATGATGGTGCTTATTCAACTAGCTTTTAGGTCCATGTGGAATTTCTCAGTGTTAACTACTCTTGACTGTCTGCACCGAAGAACACCACACACAAAACGCATTCCACCCCTGACAATACCAATGATCCTACCCAATATCTAAGGAGAACCTGCACACATTCGGTTACCTGGTTGGGAAACACTGTTTCTGAACAGCGAGGACCACTCATACCACATTCATTTTTATATTTATTGACTTGACTTTAGTCTCCACATTCCCTTTCCCACTTGCTGTAACCCAAACTTTATTAAAAGCAAAGTAACAATTTCACAACTTTGTCCATATTTTCTTGCATTAAACTATTCTTTCATCAGCAAGAACCTTTAGATGTTCTCAACAGACCTCCTCTCCAGCAATGACCAGGCGCCAAGGAGAAAAGTGGACTGTACGTAATCATATATGCGTATTCCGGATTTGTGCATCTTTTCAGCACCAACATCAGGTTATGCAACTCCCCCACCTAGTTTGAAAATGCCACTGGGACACCTACCACTTGGCCACATCCACAGTGCCCACATGCGCACAAAAAGGTTATGTTCCAACACAGGTGCACCAAGGCTGTTGAATGCACTAAAGCCACCTTTCTGAAAATCCTTTATTCCTTAAATTCTACTGATGCACTTGCTGTCACTCTAATTATGTGCTTATATTACTTTGAAATTTTCAGCTAAACAACTTCTCCCCAATACTAGACTATATTTGTTCCCAATCATCCTTGTTCATATCCTTTTATCTTACTATCATGTTAACTTAGCTGAAAAATGTAGCAAAACTCATGCTAATTGCAAGATTTCGCACTATCATTTATGCAGTCTGTCTTTGCAGTTCTATTAGACCCCTACAAGATATGAGAAGCTGCATTTGGAAAATCATCACTTAAATTACGGTAAGGTGCAAATAAAATTATTACTGATTATTTACATATCAGGACCTGAAGCACAGGTTCAATGCCTGTAAGTACTCAATTCTCTAAAGATCAACTTCTTAGACTGCAAAGCCTAAGTATATAAACTATGCACTCAGGGAATCACATGAAGCTGAGGAACTGCAAATGGTAAATAAAGATGAGGAGAGGGGAGTTATACAACACAATCTGGAGCACTTGGTAAAGCTGGACCTGTTCAAACAAAATGCATTTTAATACAGCCTTTCATACATATTGAAACAAAGAATACTGTTCATACTTAAAAAATGTGAGACTGCATCCTAGAAAGCAGTGACTCTGAAAAGGTTTAAAGGGTCATAGAGGACAAACATGATGTTGTGGCAAAAAAGACTAATGTAATCCTTGGATGTATAAACAGGGGCTTAGCACAAGTAAGAGCAGAGCGATGATTTTACCTCTGTACATGGCATTGGAGAGACATACAGTTCTGGTGAGAACATTTTAAAAATTATACTGAAAAAATGGAGAGGGTGATTGGAGGGCTGGATAAAATGCCTTAGAGTGAGAGACCTAAAGAGTAAAATCTGTTTAGGTTATCAAAAAAGAAATTGAGAGGTGATTTGATTACAGTACATTCATAAGGAGAAAATACCAGGTACCAAAAGGCTCATTAACTGAGAAAAGATATAACAAGAACCAATGACTGGAAGCTAAAAAGGGACAAATTTTAACAGTGAAGGCTGATAAACCAACTACCAATGCAAGTGTTGGATTCTTCATCTCCTGAAGTCTTCAGATCAATACTAGATACTTTTCTGGAAGGTATGTTTAAGTCACCACGCAAATTATTAGACTCAATACAGGGGTAACTGGGTGAAATTTAAGGGCCTGTAGTATAAAGAGATCAGATTAGATAATCTCATGGTCTCTCCTGGCTTTAAAATCTATTTATGGAATTTTCACCTCCAACCAGCAGTAACTAGCATTTAGGCCACTTCAAAACCAAAACTAATGACTTTGTAGAGCAGTGGCTGCAGTTATCCTGTCTCTTTCTCCCACCCCACACAAAGAGTGTTTTGAGGTCACTGGATATGACCACATTGATCCACTGGACACATCCCTACTGTTCTACCAGCTCACACAACCCTTCTTCCTCCCACTGGTAGTGTGCAAAGCTTCAGTGGAGTTTCATCACCCTAAACAGGGTCACCCCCAAAACTGTGGCAGCAGTCATACAGCTAAAGAAAGAGCATAAGAATGACTCTATAGCCTCGTGGTTAGGGTTCTCACTTAGGGTGTGGGAAACGCAAGTTCAAGTCCCTGCTCCAAAGACTATTCATTTATAAAAAATGGAACAACTCCAACAGGACAGACTGAAAAAGACCCACAACAAAGTATCCCATCCCTTAGCACAGTAGCTAGGAGACTGTCCTGCAATGTGAGAGACTCAAGTTCAAATCCTCTCTCCAGCATTTCACGAGAGCACTCTAACCACTGGACTAAAGGTTATAAAAGGGAGATCCCCCTCATACCTTCCGGCATTTTGTGAATCTAGCCCAGAAACTCAAACTTAGTCTAACTCATTTCTCCATGTTGAACAAAGAGTCCAGAGGACTAGGCTGTGGCCACGCTGTTTAACCACAGCATTAGAAGTTTTATGTTAACATATATTAAGAAGTGTGGCGGAGGTTCAATTCAGGAGTACAGGCAGGATGTCTTTGAGCACCCAAACCCATGGAGTATGATGTGACACGTTTCACACAGAAGTGCAAAAGCATTAGCCGGAGATGGGGCTTCCAATGGAGGCACCCTTGTCCTAGTGGAAGCATGGTGCAGAGAGGAGCAAGTAGACCCCCTGTAGCTTATTAAAGCACCAAACACAGGAAGCAGGGGATAAGGAAGTAATGAAACTGGCAAAGTGCAAGGGGCACAGTGCACTTTTAAGTATAAGTCTAAGTTCCACTGAAGCAGTAATCAATAGATCGGGCAACAACAGTAAATAAACATTGCAACTGAAGTAATATTTTCCACTCAAGGAGACAACATATTTCCACAAAAGTTAAAAATTCCAGTCAACCTATGTTTTAGTATGTCCTTAATATGTGCTTCAGTTTCAGTTAACTTCAGTAAGCACCTCTCAATTCTTATTTGTGAAGTCATGTGACAGCTAACTGAAAATCTTCCGTGTTAATGCAGTAGTTGCAAGCACCATGACTAACTTGGAATTACATAATTTCTATCCTTTTTACACACACATACACCACCACTCCCCCTTTACAATGTTATTTGTATTCAGAACATTTTTGGGACACAACTCCAGATACCCCTGTTAATGTCTAAAGTATTTTCAAGATATTTTTACTGCATTCTCTCCCCCAGACACACACACACTTTTTGATCCCTATATATGTAACAAGCTTAAAAAGTAGATGAGCAAGGAACTATGTCCCAAGTGTGGAATAAGTTTAAATATCTCAAATAAAGATTCTTTTTGCCCAGAATGTCTTGAGGCTCTTCTATATAAGTCATATCACTCTCTCAGCAAACGAGCAGCCTGTTATTAGTTTCTGGCACCAAAAGCTGCCACCCCAGTTAGGACTGCAATACCACAAAACTATTTTAGATCAAATAACTATGTCTCAGCCAACTGGACTGTATTTCGCAATCCAGAGCCGTAATAAAATCTCTGTGTCTATATATAAATGTGTTCAGGCCACACAGGATTAGATCATATTATTAATTAAAACCAAGCCCACATACCCTGGTGGCAAAGGTTCTGTACTGGTACTACCAGTCTGCTGTCTCACAGGTTCCCCAGATGCACTTGAAGATTCCCTTGGTTTTGCTGCTTCTGCAGTCATGCTGCTTCTGGTATTAGAGGATTCAGAGTTTGTGGTAGCTTCAAGTCCAGCAGACACAATGGGAACTGTAGAAGATGTGCTGTTTTCTGAGTAACTAATTGCATCTATTGTGTTAGTGCAATCTGTAGACATGGGGGTTTCTACAGAACCCATAAAAGCCTCAGAGGCAGAATTATCAGCTTCCGGTGCAGATGACGATGACTCACCATTAACTGGGAAGAACAAAGTAAGAACATTTTATACAGCAGATAGCTTTCTGATACAATTTATTTTTTAAATGATAAACATGACGTAAATTTCATCCACTGACAGAAGAAATGGATTTTAAGGTTACACCTTCTAGATTCTAATGAGCTATGTTCCATTTTGCAGAAGACTTACAAGTAAAATGGCACAGGAGGCAGCTTCTTCAATTAAGGCGGTGCTTCCCCTACCCCTATTACAGACCTTTAGCCAATCCCCAATCCATTGTGAGCGTAAGATAATTTACTTAAACTCTAGTTTATATATGTAAATAAACGAAGGCTGGTTCCTTGCAACCAGAGTTCAAGATGACTCTGTATATTCACAATATGGGTAAAGCACTGACCAGTGAAGCCTAACGGTAGAACATTCTCCAAGCAGTACCTGTTGGAGTGCATGTGTATCCTCTCCTTCTCTCAGGGCTGGTCTACACTACGGGGGAAAAATCAATTTTAGATACGCAACTTCAGCTACGTGAATAACGTAACTGAAGTAGAATATCTAAAATCGATTTACTCACCCGTCCTCACCGCGCGGGATCGATGTCCACGGCTCGCCATGTCGATTCCGGAACTCCGTTGGGGTTGGTGGAGTTCCAGAATCGATATAAGCGCGCTCAGGGATTGATATATCGCGTCTAGATGAGACACGATATATCGATCCCCGAGCAATCGATTTTAACCCGCCGATACGTGGCCTCAGTGTCTTTAAATGTTCTGATGGCAAAGCTATATAAGGAAGCATTGTGCCCCCTACCACCTCAGTTCCTTCCAACTGCTGACCCAGAGAAACCAAAATAGGACCGAGGAAGAAGGGAGGATGAGCAGGAAGTGTGAATGTTCAGAGTCATCTGAAAGAAATAACGATTACCTATTTTTTATAACTGTTGTTCTTCAAGATGTGTTGTTCATGTCCATTCCAAGTAAGATGTGCATGCACACCTGGCTTGGACTGGATATGACAAGCATTCAAACAACTCTGGTTACAACTAACCTTCATTTCTTTTTTGAGTGACTCTACATATTCCCACTTAGGAACAGTTTGGCAAGGAGTGCTGAAAAACTCAGGAGGAGGGAACATACTTGAGCAGGGGGTTAGAGTAGATGACCTCCTGAGATCTCTTCCAATCCTAATCTTCTATGATTTTCTATGATTATCAAAAACAACTGAAGCACTATCCACCAAATCTAGCATCCACTCTTGAAGCCAAATCCAAAGTATAATGTTTAGTAAACAAAGTGACTTCCAAGAAGCAGCCTTACAGATTTCCCCAATAGGAACATGTTTAAGACAAACAAAAGATCCTGCCATGGCTCATTGAATGAGATGTCACAACTTTAGGCATAGTGACTGCTGCTAACTTGTGGCATTCAAGGAAACACAGTTTTACCCAACTGGAAATCTGTATCTTAGCAGATAAACTGTAACCCATATGATTCTTAGTAGAATAAACAAATAACCAGAAGACCTAAAATCTTTAGTTCTATTTAAACAACCATGTTCAAAAGTTGTAATCAAAATGAGGCATTAGGATCCTCGTCCTCTTCCTCAGACAAAGTGTGAGATATCACTCTCTGAACTGCAGACAGATCCGGTGGAACTGGATCCAAAGATTTCTCAACAGTCAGATCCTTGCCAATTAAAATGTCCCTACTCCATCCATAAGGTAGACGACTTAAGAACACTCACTGCAAAGCCCAATAAAGCCGCAGAGTCCAGAGTACCAGTCCCTCTAGTAGCTGGGATCCAGGAACATACCTATAGGACAGGGGTGGGCAAACTATAGCCCGCAGGCTGCGTCCAGCCCATCACAGTTTTTAATCCAGCCCTCGAACTCCGACACTCCCACGTGGGACTTGGGTCAGCAGCTTGCCCTGCTCCGGCGCTCCCGCCTGGGAGTGGGGTGGGCAGCTTGCAAACCACTCCCCAGAAGGAGCACCAGGCAGACGGGGGGAGCAGGGCAAGCCCCCAACCCCCCGGCTGGAGCGCTGGCGGAGTGGGGCAAGTGATGGGGTGGGTCTGGATGATAAGTGCATGGGCCACGGCCTGCCCAGGCTCACCTGTGGCTATGCCCCTGGTGCGTGTCTTTTCTGATTTAAAAAAAAACAGTTGGTGTGGCATCTCTTTTGAAAATGAGGCCCTGCATGAAGTGCATGCAATCTTGTAAAACAGAAGTTTGAAATAAGGGCAGCAGTTAGGTTTTTCTTTTCCCTTTAAAAAATGAGCGCTGCAAAAAAATAAAAAAGAAAAGGACAGTGAGTGTCAGGTTTTCAACAAGGAATGGAATGCAAAATATTTTTTCACAAACCTGAACTTAAAGGCTGTATGCCTGATTTATCAGGAAAGCATTGCAGTGTTTGAGGAGTAAAATTTGAATTGCCATTTTTCAGCAAAACATCCTAATTATGGCAGCAATTTAACAACTAAGGAAAGGGTAAGAAACACTGAGAAACTCACCACAAACTTAAAAGCTCAACAATCTACAGTTCAGGAAGCCATTACAAAGGCAAGTTACGTTCTGGTGTTTAAAATCGCTAAACAAAATAAGCCTTTTGCTGAAGGGGAGTTTTTGAAAGAACGCATGGTTGATGTTGCTGGCATGCTGTGCCCAGAATACCAAAATAACTTTAGTTTGTCATGAAGAACTGTTACTCGCGGAGTAGAAGTGATTGATGAACATTTGACTTCTGCATTGAACAAGAAAGCACAGGGCTTTATATTGTTTTCTTTAGCTCTCGATGACAGCATTAACATTAAGGAACAGCACAGTTATTGATTTTTGTCAGAGGAATTGACGACAAATTTAAAATCACAGAGGAATTTTTATCAGTGGAATCAATGAAATACACAACTAAGGGATCGGATTTATAAGAGACAGTGTCTGGCTGTCTTGAACAGCTGAAGCTCCCTTGGAGTAAACTGGCAAATGTAACCAAAGATGGATCGCCAAATTTAATTGTGAAAAACGTAGGACTTTTAAAAGAATTCAGAACAAAATAAAAAGACAACCCTGATAAAGAGTGATTTTTTTGTATTGTATTTATACATCAGGAGGCCCTCTGCAAAAATGTCCTGGACATTGATCCTGTTATTCACACAATAATGAAAATAGTGAACTATGTTAGAGAGAGGAGCTTAATCATTGGCAATTCATTTCTCTTCTTGAAGACACAGATGCTGAACACCAGGACTGACTTTATCATACAAATGTCCGCTGGCTCAGCTTAGGAAAGGTATTCCAGTGAGTATGGGAGCTCAGAGATGAAATTTGCACTTTTCTGGAGATACAGGAGAAAGAAAATGTTTTCCCTGAATTAAATAGCTCAAACTGGCTGTGCGACCTCACTTTTAGTGTGGATATGTTGGCACATTTAAATGCAGCTGTGAAGCTGCAAGGAAAGAATGTGTTTGTACATGAATTGAACTCTAGGGTGACACGTTTCAAAGTCAAGTTAGTTTTGTTTTCAAAACAAATTAAGGACAAAATGTTCACTCACTTTTCAACACTGAAATACTTGGAAGTGTTGCCAGAGTAGACAGAAAAGTACAGCAAAATTTTGAGCGCCTTGCGCGGAGAATTTTCTCATCGATTCTCTGACTTTGAGAAGATAGAGAAGACACTAATCAATTGCACTGATCTCTAGTGAGATTCCATCTTGAAGAAAAAGTACAATTCAGAAAAACTGGATGAGTTTTATGTTTCCTTGAGTGAAACAAACTTCTCAAATATCCGTAAGTGGCACAGAAAATCCTTGTTTTGTTCAGCTCCACTTATGTGTGTGAACAAACTTTTTCCCTACTGCATTATAACAAATCTCACTACAGAGAACAGTTAACTGACCAGCATCTCAGCTCGGTATTGTGGATTTCCACAACGAGAATGACATCAGACTTTGATGCCATTGTAAAGAAGGGTGAGTAGCTGTATTGTCCACATTAATCAAAGAGGGCATGGTAAGAGGGTAAGATTGGTTTAATTATCATAATATGTTGTTATGATGGTATATTTATAATAGTAAGTAAGGTTTTATGTTTTTTTTCCCCACTAAAATGCATCTTTAATAAAGTTTATTTGAATAAGTCTTCTTCAGAGTTAAACTGTTTAACAACAAGATTGTTTAATTATGGTTTACTTTGAAGATAAAATAGTTTGAATATATTTTGGTTATTGCCATGGTCAAATGGAGAAGAAACACTGATGATTCAACAAAGCTAATTACAGATCATAAAGAAGACAGCAATAAACATGAAAACTATATAGTGCAGTAGTGTTGATTTTGAAACAAACTTATGTTGTCCTTGATTGAACATGAATTATTAATTTCATGAGCATTCATGGCCCGCCATACAATTTTCATACCCAGATGTTGCCCTCAGGCCAAAAAGTTTGCCGACCTCTGCTATAGGATGAGGAAGCACAAACTGTCCAAAAGACTGAGGTCAGTCAAACTTCAGTTACATAAATCTGGACAATTCAGGTCTTTCCACTCCTCCTCGAACCTTGTCTAACTGTGGATCCAAACTTGGATCTGCTATGGACCTCACAAGAGGACACAGAGAAATAAAAGATAAGAGGGATCTGCCTGGAGGTCCTGTTGGAGTCTTAGGAGGAGCAGGCAAGATGGATCTGGAAAAAGACTCAATATCTTCTATTCTACTCATCTTTCTAAGTGAACAGGATTTAAAACTCTGAACAGATGAAATCTTTCTGTTCCTCTCCCCCAATGATCTCATATTCAGGTCTGATGATCAGATCCTGAACAGTGAACATCTGCCATGACAGTAATGGTCTTCAGATTAGACATCAGCACAAGAACAGGAATGGGCAATAGTGGCAGTCTTACAGGCTTAAGCATCATTGGATCCAGAGAGAGGTTCAGTTCCATAACCCTTGAACATGAAGCCTAATGCAGAGCTGACTAAGGTCTGCAGAGGCCATATCCAAATCAGACAGATACATTAAATATGACCCACAGGATCTGGCACTTCTAACAGTGGCCATCTTGTACCTTGCCTTTCTCCTTTGGATCCTAGGCAGTCAGAACTGATGACTTAATCACAGAGTCCTTAGCTGCCTACTGAAGAGATGGTACCTTCAATATCCAGCAGGAGGAACTGATGAAACAGGAACAGGAGTTGAAACCAAAGAATACACAGATCCCCAGGATCCTTTAGCCTTACAAGGCACCTTAGCCTTACAAGGCATTCAGAACTGAAACACGCCCCCTAGTGTTTGGATCTTATGATCTTCTGAAGCCAGGTGGCTTAGCAGCAAGAACTTTCTGAAGCAGCAGCACCTGCAGTCTATTCTGCATCTCCTTGCATACTGTTTGTTGGAGTTTCACACCCAGAACACCCAGAAGGAGAGACTGACCTTCACCAAGGCACTTAAGATGCCTAATGTGAGGTCATCTGATGCCAGGAAGATGACTGGCAGAAGCACATCTCTTAATGCTGTCTTACTTTTTTCTTCAGTTCCACCATCACTCAGAACTGAGCTTAAAATTAAACTAACTACAAACTCTCTAACTAAACTTACACTACAACCTACAACAATAATTATCTAAGGCACTAGTACAGGAGAAAAAAATCCTACACCTGCACCCCCAGAACAGTTCACTTCTATCTGGTGCAGGTTTTGGAAGAACTGAGGCAGTAGGGGATGCAGTGTGCCATTATACAGCCTTTCACTCAGAATGTTTGAAGACACTGAGGAGAGGAGTAGGATGAGGTACATGTGCACTCTAACAGGGATTGCTTGGAGAAGGTTCTGTTAGACTGCACTTGTTGCTTTATTGCCCACTAATGGGAATATGCAGAGCCACTTGAAATAGTAGTAACTTTTCAGTTTCCTGGCAGCTTGTTTAGTGGGATAGTAAGATGTGCTCTGTAAGCTAGCAGAGGGTGGGCACCTTGCTTCAAGTCCCCAAAGGAAAATTCAAGAGCAAATCGTGTGCAACTTCCAAGTGGTATTGTTTTTAAAAGAGAACCTTTATCACTATGAGACTGTAAGAGAATTTTAAAGGAAGAATAAAAGAAGACTGAGTATGAAAGATACAACTGATAGCATTTAATGTCCACTTGGATAACTTTCTGGGCTCATTTTGCTTGCTCTGTGGCCAAAAAAATATTTACAATTTTTTTCAAACTACTAACTCGGCAATTAAACAAAAAATCCATCTCTTAGAAGGATTTAATAATGAAAACAACAACTACATTTGAAGTTAAAATCAACAAGCCTATTAAAGACTTACTACTGCAATAAGATCTTCCTAACCTCCACCTTACTGAATTTGCATTTCTGGTAACAGAACCTCCTGTCAATTACTAAAGGAAAGCATTGCAAAAAGGAAAAAGGTAATGTGGTTTGGTGAAAGCAAATAGCACCAACAGTTCTTGTAAAGTTTTAAGTAGAAAAACTATTTCAAAACTGCCCTTGCAGCAAGTGAGAAAACAGAAGGGAAACTGTTAAGAGAAAACCTAATTATGATAGGCCTAAAAATTACCTGTGAATACTTCAAGTTCAAATAAGAAGTTCATTAAATGTTTGTCTGAGGATAAAACTACAAAAATAATTGCTGATTTCTTATAGTGGTTTCAAAGTAAAATATTAAGAGCTGCACCTATACCCAACTTAAATAAAATTAACCTTGCCTGTCTCCACACAAGATCAACAACCTTAACATTTTGGGTTTATACAGTTTAGTTTTATAAAATAAAAACAGTAATTTATATCATTGAGACTAATGTAATTTTTTGGTCTGTTCAGTTACACGTAAACGTGGCACTGTATTCTGCTACAATATGTCATATTTGTATAAGTCATTTTTAACAAGAAAATTTAAAAAATCTTATCAAGTTTATGTACAAGGCAATGCTGGTTTAGCTGAGCCAAAGGATCTCAATAGAAATTATAGGTACTGACTTCATAAATCAATATAGACTTTTTCTTTGGCATATTTTTTATTCATCTTGGTAGCTTTGTTACAGAGACTGAAACTGACTATTCACAAGAGTAATCCAGTGATCTGGTAATTATGCATCACATACATAATAAAATGCAATTGTATCATTTCTGGATTATTGCCATGTTAAAGCAATCTATCACATCAAATGGAATTTTGAGTTAAGATTTTCAATTTGTAAGCTCTCTAGAGCAGGAAGTATTTTTTTGTTTGTACAGTGACTAGCACAAAAGGATAGTCTATGAAGACTCTATTCAGAAAATTCTACGTTTAATGGACACTATTAGGTTAAAATTCATATATATTTTAAAATATTCTTTCATCTGTGCTACTAAAACCTTAGATTATTAAAAGAAAGAATTTACTTTACTTTTCACCATTTGTGCTGTTTGTTAATTTTCTACACTATATGTAAACTTAGACAATAAAAAACAGACCAGACAATTTTACTTTTGCTTATAGTCACTTTCTAGTCAATTTCATGCTATGGTTCTCTACCATAATTCTGCAACATCTGGATCACAAACACTGCATGGGAATGATCTGCTTTTGAATTCAAATCTATTGTGTGTGTGTTTTTAAATTGCATTAACATGTTTCTACTTAGGTTAAATTTTATGCAAGTTTATTTACAGGAAATTTGAGTTTCAGTTCCTACAAATGCTTATGACTATAACCTTACTCATATGCATATATGCAGGACTGGGTTTTAAGCTGGGGTCTAAAATGAGGTGACAGCACCCTTTTAAGAAACCAACATTCACATTAATTCTGTACATCTGTTCTTAAATTACCAGTCAGAATCTGCCCTCTACTTCTTATATCTAACTTTTACCACCCCATCTTCCCAAGAAGGCTGGAAGAAATACAGGCCAGCAAAGTGGGAAGTTTTTCATTATGTAACAAATAATTTATCAGCAGTACATATGCACAAGGGAACACAGATAAGATTAATGTGTAGCGGGACTCATTGCTGGCCCATATGTAAAGCATGGGTAGAGAAATGAGGGGCAGAGGTTGCTTTTGGAACACCTTTATGCTAGCTCACTGTGCCACCATTTATAGCATGCAGGGAGTCACAGGCACTGCAGAATAACTACACTCCCCTCCTTGCGCAAGAGTGACAAGGGGGCTTCAACCCTCTCAATGCACCTGGCAGCATACCTACACTGCAGTGTTGGCATTTGTATCCTGCAAAGGTATAGACGAAGCACAGCATACTTTCTCCTTAGCGTAATGGGAAAACTGGGAAGGGGACTGTAACTGGGGAAGTCAATCTCCCTTTTAGGCTTCTCCAAAGGCAGTACAATGAGCTGTCCCAACACAGGGCTTCTAATAATGCCACAATTGAGCCAGAAGGATTCAGGAAAGGAACTGATGTCAGATGAGATATAATTATTTATATACCCTAATATCAAACATTCGTATATGCAAAGACACAAGCATGTAGCTGCAATGATCACAGATATGCTAATAGTTATGAACTCACAGCTGCTGTAGTGCACACCGCACAAGATAATTAGATCTGCAGAATTAAATAGCATGTTTATCTTTCACAACAACATCAAGAGACAATTTCACCAATTTCCTTCACACTTGCCTTTTTTTTAGTTACCTTTTTGGCAAAATGACAATACTGATTATATGTAAAATTCATTTAAATGCACAAAGCAATGAAATGAAAAAAAATCTCTAATGTCTTTCTACTATATTACTCTTAGAGGTTACTTGCAACAAGTCAGTACAAAATTTACAGATGGAAATCAAATTTAAAAATTAACAATGTTCCTTTAGAAATAATTGGTACTTAAGTGATCCTGGACTGAGAATTCTAAAATATATTTCATCCCAAAGCAGATTTGTTACCTTATTTGCATACCACTGGAAAACAGGTTTATATAAATGTCAACAGAAATGCTGAACTACAGTGACACAAGCAGATCCTGCTATTAGAGAAATTTAAAGTTCTCATAAATTTGTTACATTGTTTCTGTCTTTGCCTTTGCAGATTTTTGTTGGAAAGTACTTCTTGTTGGGAAACGTACTTCCATTTCTTTGCCGTCAGGAAATCCACTTACTGTCTCTCACCTCCACTAGAAAAATGTTTTTGAAATGAGCCAATAAAGGAAGTCAGACTCTTTCCTCTAAATAATCAATGCTATGATTCAGTGGTCTGGTTCAGGCATAGAGGCCTTACTTGATGACAAGATGTCTCTTAAGGAAAACAAAACAGTGTTCTGGAATGACTCAAGGAAGCGGAGAAATCTTAAGATTTGTATTTATCATGGAGAAGTAAAAATAGGATTACAGGTTTTATCTCAGATATACATAGCAAAAGGCAGATAAACAATCAGAAGTTGGACTACATGATTTTAACTAAATAGAAAAGCCTTACCGAACAGTGTTTTATAACATGCTCGTTTCTTACCAGCGTTGTTGGCAGGCTGGGTTGAAAGTGGTTTTGATACTGGTGTAATTTTGGGACTGGCTGCAACATGTGAAGGAGATGAAGTGCTGTCTCCATTAACAGCATGTATACAGAATGCATTCTGTATTACAGAGTTTAAAGGAGTTTGATTGTCTATTCCATTAGACATGTCACAGGTAGATCTTGGCAAAATAAAGAGGATTTTGATTAATACAAACAGTATGTTAAACATAACCATAGAAAACAAAGACCTACACTGAAACATGCTGAAAGATCTGATACAAAATACACCGAAGTAAACTCAGTGGCAAGGTTTTAATATTATTCCGTTGGTGGGTGAAGATAATAGTTCATATATGTAAAACTAAACCAATTATGGGGGTAAAGGAGCTTATTTTTGTAATTTTAACTCGGATACTTATCAACTGGATTTTTAATTCCATTTATTTTCCCCTCAATATGGCATTACAACTGAGTTGAGCAGGCTAATTTGGCTACTACAGTTCCCAAAAATGGCCCAGCTGCTTCTCTGGAGAGAACCCCATCCCATCAGATGAGCTTCTTTCCTCCTTTAGGCACGCTGACAGCTGGCTTTGTCAGTCACATCTCTAGAAATTACTTCAGAGTAGTTACCGTTTAACACATGAGGGAGCAAAGATTTCTCTTAGTGAGAGAGAAAAATACTTAAGGCCCCCTACAGGAAAACACCATATTTTGAGATGCTGTTCCACTCTTCCCAACCCCTAAATAGTGTTTTAGCCTTTTCTGGGGACAAATGCCAGTCACAGAGATCACCTTCATGCATGCTGCATTGAAGCAGAAATCAAGCAGATGAGGGAGCCCTAAAGAACAGAAAAATGCTGGACTAGGTGGTTGATCATCCTGCCTACTAGAGTTAGGAAGGAAGACCCAATGTGCCTGTGCTGTCACAGACCAAGTCACAGAAAAGTAGGCTTAGCAGAGAATAATTAAAAAAAACATTTCTTTGTTATAAAACAGCAACATCAATTCACTTAAGTTACTGATAAATGAAACAACAACTCAGCTTTTGTTTTCGGTTATTTTTTATTCTAACCTAGAAATCTTATTTGATTTTGCTGACATCTACAGAATACAGCTAAACCAGAGATCAAAAGAATTAGTTTGTTTTCAAATCAGTGGAGCTAAGTTGTATTTATTGTTCAGTAAAGAGCTTTGTAATCAGAATATTATTTTTAAAATTATGTTAGAAATTTTTTTGAAGTATCCTATCGTGTTATTAGCAATTTTCAGTTTTAATGTAAGGTAAATTAACACATCAACAGGGTAGGGCCAAGTACAAAAGCAGCATTAGGGGCCACATGAATTGTCTGAAGACAAGAGAATCCTGCTGCTTCGAAGATCAAACGTTCGAAGAGAGCAGGACAGAGGACTGTGAAAGTATAGCTGATCCATCTTCAAAAAAAAACTAGCGCAATATCTTGTGGAAAGGAAGGAGGAGGAAGAAAATTATAGTCCCCAAGATGTTAGAGAAAGCTGGGGGATAACACATTTGAGTCTTCACCCCAATAATATTTAGTGGCCAAGGGGATCCAGACGCAAACCTCCACATATAAAGAGGACAGTAGTGGGATGGGCAGGGAAGAACAACTTGTGGCCATCCCCCAGATCTGTAGCAGCTGAGAGGGAACAAGACCACACACACAGAAGGAAAGCAGCAGGGTAAGGAAACCACTGCAAGGTTGCTGGGTGGTCCAGTAACAATAAAACTAGTTTTACTAATAACTCCTTGCTCCCCTTCTACTGCTGTTTGAGGACCAGCTGTGGCCTGTTTCTATTATTCTCCTGGAGCCCTTTGTTCTTCCACATAATACATAATAGAGATGAAACTTGTGAGTCTCTCTACATCAAACTCAAGGCTCTCTTCCCCATTTCAGGTTTAGGTGGGAAAGTTCTTTGCTTTGAAGGCTTTTTTCAATAACTATTTAAGTCAATGGGAGTCCTTCCATTGACTTCAATGTGCATCAGATCAGGCCTTTGAAAGAGAGCTAGTTGGGAGGGGGGAGGAAGACCACCAGATCGAGGACACAGGCCCTTTTCTTCCCTCCTCTCTTGCAGTACCATTTTAAAGAAGGAAGGTAGTAGAAAGGCACTACATGCCTGGCTCTTACACAGCTGCAGGAGGTAGCAAAGAGCTTAGCACTCAATGCCAGATTCACAGTTCCTGATCCACTGAACTCCAGTGCAGCACTTCACAGATTTCAAGGCCAGGTGGACTCCATGTTTGGTCAGATGGACTTATATGCTTTGGCAGAAGACTAAACTAAACCATCAAGAAGTTGACCACTTACCTTGAGAACAAGGCACAACTACCCTATTATCAGCGGAAGAACAGAGATGTAAGCTGAAAAGCTATATTCACCTAATCTAAGTAATCCACACAAACTCTGTGAGACACCTATATGAATAAAGTTATTCATATGCAAATTTACAGCACTGGGCCCTTGGTGCTGCAATCCTTCCTTACTCAAGCAACACAACAAACGGAGTTCATGGAAGTGTAGGCTTGAAGTACTTAAGGCCTGAAGGTCAAAACCTGGTTCCCTGTGCAAAATTCAATTATGTCACTTAAAACGAAACAATGGCCATTATACGTCAAATACTGCAAAAAGTAAAAAATAATAATAATTCCAACCTGGATGTAGTTCTTGCCAAAATTTCTCTGTTTTCACGTATAGCATCACCATTTTGCTGGACTTCTACTAAACAATAAGAAATACATTAAATAGATTTTTTTTCTTCTTTTAAAATGTTAACAAAAACATGTGGGTATTATTTTAACTTACTGGTTGCTGGTGAACTGCAGTTTGTAAGAGATTCTTGTTCAACAACCAAACCATCAAGCACAACTGTCAGTTCACCTGTTTGCACCATGCCACTCTTGTTTTCTAAGGAGAGTTTCAATTGATCTTTCACCCCCTCCACTACAAGGGGAAAAAGAATAAATTCGGCATTAAATAGTTTTCCCCACAAAAACATACTAAAAATATTTTGTATAAAGTTGTATTACATATAAAAATTCTACACACTTTATATATACACACAAAGTTTTATCTGCTACTTGAAGAAAAAGTTACATATAGATTTATTCTAATATATATTATGGATACATCTATTTTTTCTAAATCTTCAGGTTTTGCTAATTTGTATTTTTAAAAACAAGCTTGCTGAATAAAATAATGAATTAAGATTTGATTTAAATAAGATGTGTATCCATTATTTTGCTGCTTTCTATTCCCTCACAGCAGGGAACCCTAAAATCACATGGGTTACACCACCATGTTTGATTATGTACACTGCAGAGTCCATAAATAGGAGTCCAGCTTTACATACAACTTTTGCTGTTATAAGGAGATAACAGGTCAGCAAAAGACATCTGGAATATGGCAAGCATTTATGGAACTCCGGTGTTGAAACCTCAGGACACTTGATGACAGACAAATGGTGAAATCCTGGCCTCACTGAGTCAATGGCAAAACTCCCATTCGCTTCAAAAGAGCCAGGATTTCACCTCAAGAATTTCCATGTGTCACTGTAACTTCAGAGTAGGTAGTGGACAGCTAAACATTGACAAGGTTTTACAGAAATTCAGGGATTCTGATTAAGGTTGTGTGAGGTTTTGAACAATAATGTAGTTTGCTGGAGAAGAAACATAGTGCCAGATCCTCAGCTGATTATCAATCAGCAGAGCTCCCGCTCAAGTCAATGGAGTTATGTCTATTTACACTGAGGTTATAGACTCTTAACCATTTCTTTTGCAGTAGGTGTTAGATTAGGTAGTTTCTAGCGCACACACTGTTGTCTCCAAGCTTTAGTGCTTCAGAAGGATAATTTACTTGGATTTCTCCAAGCTTATTGTTCCTATGATGCATTTTTGGAATCTTGTTACAGTTTAAACTCAAAATGTTTAAAGTAGCTATAACTAAATACTGGACTGTGAACCCTGATACATGCTTTACAAGGTACAGGGAGCTAAAACTATTAGATACACAAAACTTGTTTTCAATTCTTGACTATCTCCAAAAATCACTAATTCCAAAGACCAATAGGAAGGAAGGGAAATGTGGATTTAAGTAAGTAGTAAATACAAAACAATAAATAAAAAAAATAAATCACTGCTAATTTTCTGTCACTAACATACAGATCCTAACTCTGAAGATTATTAAATAATAAGAGTATTGCTAGACCAGTTAAAAAGAAACAAAAAAACTCTGCGCTACATTTTGACCCATTTGAGCCATCACTGGTGGGTTAAGAAGGCTGGCTTCTTCATAACAGGTGTATTCTACTATTCCAATACAAATAACTATGTAAAAATGGCATTAAAAGTAGAGTATATGTACCAGTAATTTAGGAATAAAAAAAAACACACTAAAGGGATGTTATGATTATATCAAAAATGATAGTTACCTTTTTTCGTAACTGGTGTTCTTAGATATGTGTTGCTCATTGACATTCCATGGTAGGTGTGTTGTGCTCACCATATGCACCAGTACCAGAAGTTTTTCCCTCAGTGGTATCTGTAGGGGACCAGCTCTGGCACCCTCTAGAATGGCACGCATATGCCATGATATGAGGGGTGCTGCTGGCTCCCCTCAACCTCAGGTCCTTCTTCCCAGAAACTCCAACAGTGGGGAAGCAAGGTGGGTCACGGAATGGACATGAGTAAGAGATCTCGAAGAACACCAGTTGCGAAAAAAGGTTGTTTTTTCTTCGTTGAGTGCTTGCTGATGTTCATTCCATTATAGGTGACTCCCTAGTAGTACCACTGAAGGTGAGTAGGAATTCATGGACATGTCGACTGCAACACAGCTGTGCCAAACCAGCACCGTCTCTTGCCTGCTGGGTGATGGTGTAGTGCATCGTGAACGTATGTGTACCAAAGACCACATTGCAGGTCTGCAGATGTCTGGGACAGGGATATGCGCCAAGAAGGCCGCCGAGGACGCTTGACCCCTAGTAGAGTGGGCCATCAATATAGGTGGCAGCTCGACCTGAGCCAGCTCATAACAGGTCTGGATGCAGGTGGTGATCCAATCTGAGATCTTCTGCAAGGACACCAGGAGGCCCTTCATCCTATCCGCTGTTGCCCTAAAGAGCAGGGTTGACCTGCAAAAGGCTTTGGTACGCCCTAGGTAGAACACTAGGGCGTGCCAGACATCCAAAGTGTGTAGTTGCCTCTCCTCACTGGTGGAGGGTGGCTTCGGGCAGAACACCAGGAGGAAAATATCCTGGTTGACATAAAAAGGGGACACCACTTGAGGCAGGAAAGCTGGATGGGGTCGCAGCTAGACCTTGTCCTTGCAGAATACTGTATACCAGGGGTTCTCAAATTGGGGGTCGGGACCCCTCAGGGGATCATGAGGTTATTACATGGGGGAGTCGCGAGCTGTCAACCTCCACCCCAAACCCCGCTTTGCCTCCAGCATTTATAATGGTGTTAAATATATAAAAAAGAGTTTTTAATTTATAAGGGGGGGCCGCACTCAGAGGCTTGCTATGTGAAAGGGGTCACCAGTAAAAAGTTTGAGAACCACTGCCATATACAGAGGCTCCGACATAAGGGCCTTAATCTAGGATACACACCTCGCCAAGGTAATGGCTACCAGGAAATCAACTTTCCACAACAGATGGGAGATGGAACAAGAAGCGGGCCCATTAGCCTAGAGAGCAGCAGGTTGAGTTCCCATTGGGGAACCAGATCCCGGACCGGGAGGAAGAACCTTTCAAGGCCCTTTAGGAATGTCATCAACACGTCATGCAAGAACACCAACTGGCCCTGGACGTGTGGGCAGAAGGCTGATATGGCTGTTCAACGCACTCTGATGGACGAAAGCACAAGGCCTTGGTGCTTTCCATGGAGCAGGTAATCCAAGATGGACTGCAGCGATGACCAGGTCGAGGACTAAGCTCCCTCCTAAACTGCACAGCTGGGTGGCTGCCCAGCAAGCTATCAAGAACTGTGCACTTCAGGTGTCCCTCCCCCTATTGCCCTACTGCTCCTTCCCTCTGCCTTGGAGCTGTTCTGGGAGCCTCCTGCTTGCTGTGCAGAGGAGGAAGGCGGAAACCACACTGATGTCAGGGTGTCCCACTCCTCTCACTCCTGCACTCCATCTCCACAGAGCAGAGGAGGGGGGACACAACAGGGCTCAAAATGGAGGGAGCTTGCTGGCAGCTGCTGCTGTGTCTGAACAAGTGCCGATCTACTTAAAAGGGCAGCGTACTTAAAGTGGGGGCAGAATAATTAAAGGGGCAATGCGCGTTTCTCTCTCTGTCTCTCTCTCTGTCACACACACACATATTTGTATTGTTGTTGCTGTTGTTATTTCTTTCAAAGAGTGTTCTTTTAGTTTTTGACTGGTCTATGCATTTCACAATTTTTACTTCTCTCTTACGCTTAAATTTAATTCTTTGAGTAGTGAGTTCCAAAATGACTTACCTGTCCTGGTAAGAGTAATTATCCCTTTGGTAACTTTTTAAAAACATATATTATATCTATGTTTTTGGTTTCTACTGGTGGTGGACATCTGCACATTACCTTAATATGGTGCATAGAACAAAATTCATTCCACACATGGGTGGAAACAATTAGAAGGAACACTGGTTGGGGAGATGCTACGCTGCAATGCCCAGCAGGAAAACCACTTCCACTTTGCCTGGTAACTCGCTCTGGTGGAGGGCTTTCTGCTTTCCAGGAGAATTTGCTGTACCTGGCTAGAGCAGGCCTGTTCCTCTTGGTTCAGCCATGCAGCAGCCAAGCCGTGAGATGAAGAGAGGGAAGGTTCGGGTGCAGAAGCCGACTGTGGTATCGGGCAGCTGAGCAATAACCATGTTGCAGCCACGGCCAGATCCATAAGCGTGCCAAACCAGTGCTGGCGAAGCCACACCATGATCATGACGACTTGCCCCTTTTGATTTTTCGATAGGACCTTGTTGATCAACAGAATCAGCAGGAACACATACATCAAATACCCTTCCCATGACAGGAAAAAGGCATTGGAAAGGGCGCCCCTGCCGAGGCATTGGAGAGGGCAGAACTGATAGCACTTCCTGTTTGGTCTGATGGCAAACAAGTCCACTTGGGGAGTATCCAACTTCTGGAAGAGCATCCAGGTGACCTCCGAGTGGAGCAACCACTATTGGTGAGAGAAAAAGGACCTGCTGAGGAAATCTGCCAGCATGTTCCAGACACCAGGGAGATGCAAAGCCTCCAGGTAGATTGTGCACTGGATGCAAAAGTCCTACAGGTGATGTGCTTCCTGACAGAGGGCCGACGAGCAAGCTCCCCCCTGCCTGTTGAGATAGAACATCGATGTCATGTTGGAAGGTCACCCTCAAGCATACCTTCAAAACACCAATTTACCACCCTGTTGGTTGCAGGTGGAGCTCGAGTGAGCGGAGGACGTTGGCTGGTGGCCCTGCTGGTGCTTATAGGTCTTGGCCTTCTTGCGGAAGGCCTCTGACCAAGGCTGACTGCTCAACCCCTGGGGCTGTTGTGGCTTAAATCGCTTTCTTGCCAGCCCTGGGGTGTACAGGCGCAGGGTCCACGAGGTTGCCCTTGAGTCTTTTAGAATGTGTAACTTGGCATCTGTTTCTTCACAGAACAGCACCTGGCCATCGAATGGGAGGTTCTGGATCAACTGCTGAACCTCCATGGGATGGCCCGAGGATTGCAACCAAGATCCTCATCTCATGGCTATAGCCAAGATCCTCATCTCATGGCTATAGCCAAGGCCAGGCTGCAGAGTCCGCTGCATCTGAGACAATTTGGAGGGCTGCCCTTGCCACTACCTTGCCCTCAACAAGGATTGCCAGGAATTCTTTCCTAGGGTCCTCAGGCAGCAAGTTCGAAGACTTAGCCATGGACTGCCAGATGTTAAAGTCACAGCAGTCAAGCAACGCCTGTTGGGTCACTACTCGTAGCTGGAAGTTGGAAGATGAATGAATTTTTCTTCCAAAGAGATCAAGCCTTTTGCCTCTATTTTTAGGCATCGCACCTGGCTGACCCTACCTTTTGTGCTCATTCAAGGACACCACCACCAGTGACCTTGGGACAGTGTGGGTGTAAAGGTATTCATAACTTTTAGCCAGCACGTAATATTTGTGTATTGCCTGCTTGGACATGGGGGCCAGTGACAAGGGCATCTGCCACAGGGACTTAGTAATTTTTGCCACTCCTTCATTCACTGCAGTGCCACCCTAGCAGGGGGCAGTCAAACTCAGCATGTCAAAGAGAAAGTCTGAGGGCTCCACCAACTCTTCATCTTCTAACCTCAGGTTTGAGGCAACCCTCTTCAAAAGTTCTTGGTGACGCCCAGGTGAGAGGTCCCTGTAATTGCCTCATTGAGAGAGGATGAAGGGGAGGTGGGTACTGGCGGGTCTGCTACCACCAACGCCTCCCCACGAGCACCTCCATTGGGGCCGGGTGACCCTGAGGAGTCCTCTCCAGTGTCACCTCCATGGCAGTGGGCGGGCAGGAGATAGTCGCCGACCACCTGTCCTATGCCCCGGAGGTTGACCTACATCCTTGTGAAGGCTGCGGGAATCCCCAGGGAGGTGCCTCCGATGAGTGACCCTGGCCCACTGGAAGGGTCTCCTCACTAACGGAGCCCAAGGAGGAGTCGCGTCCGGGGGATCAGGACGGTCTTGAGCCTGACTGTCTACTCTGGTCACATTGGTGCCGGCCTCAAGGCTCTGCTGGGGATCTGCACGAGGACGGTGACTTTCTGTGCCATGATACAGGAGACGGTGGCAGTATGCAGCAGATCGGCAACAGGAACCCAATGATCTACATCTATAACTCAGCAAGCGGTGCCAGTCTGTTGAGCTGCAGCGAGTAGGTCACTGTGCCGGGGAACGTTGGAGTGCCCATGGAAAGCTGTACCAGTGCTCTGGTAACAGGTAATGAGGCTCCCAAAACCTTGAATTGCTGGAGCAGTGCTGTACATTGGGAGAGCAGCTAGGACACTCCCAGCACCCAGGAAGCAGGGATGGGCGCACCTCTGATGGTCTGCACCGTTCCACTGGCAATCGCCGCTCTGAGCCTGAAGAGCACTGCCTGGCATGCAGGGATCGACACTGGGGACTCTGACAGGCGGGCTGACCCATGTTCGAGGCGTGGTAGCTCTGCACAGGTGAGTGCTGATGGGACACACTTTGTGGTGAGGAGCTCTGCCACACTGATGGGGACTTTTGGAAGGATCCTAAGTCAGGTTTACCCATGGAGTGGGGTACCGCTGTAACCGGCGTGGGCGACACCAGTAGGGGACAGGATGTCCGTAGCAGCCTGCAGGGTCTCCAGTGTGGACAACACCACCAGGTGCTGAATGCCCATGCCGCTTTCCAGGGTGGTGGGTGCTTCCTGAAGTGGACTAGCCCACTCGGCAGGAGCTGGGGCCCAACCTCCATCCGGATGTGAAGAGATGCCCCTCGCAGGTCTTTGCTCTCCTCCAGCCCTCTCCTTCCCCTTCAGGATACAGGAAAAGGTCACGCCATAGCCTTCCTTTGCTTTCTAGCCAGTACAGGGGACAGGGATCAGCCACGGTGCTAGAAGCAGAAACCGATCTGGATGGCTCTGGTGCTGGTGCAGTAAAAAAGTTCACAACGAGCAGCTGAGAGACAAGCTAGCCCAGGCAAGGATATGTTCCAGGACCATCACTGGAAGTAAGAAGGAACTGAGGGTAGGCGGAGCCGGCAGCACCCCCTCACACCACGACATACGCACACCACTGGAGAGGGCGCCAGAGCCAGTCCTCTATGGATATCACTGAGGGAAAAACTTCTGGCATCAGTGCATGTTGCGGAATGGAATGAACATGAGCAAGCACTCAAAGAAAAACCAAGCATTATAAATCCTGAAAATTTGGACTTACAGTTAAGTTATACTTAAAAGAAATGCAAACACATTAAGTATGAAAATAAACAAACAATCTTAACAGTCATCTGTAGCAAGGTCATGCAACAACACCACTTACGTTGTAGAGATTTTAGTGTTTGTGGTCTCAGATTATCTGCATCTTTAAAAATAGTTTTCATTAGTTCCCCCTCCCATCTTGCAGGGCACAATTAAAGTTGGTGTGCTTTAATTACATTTCAAATGTTGCTGTAGTCCTTTTGTCTTAAAATTTCCCTTTTTTATTACAAAAATGTCATACACAAACACTAAACAAGAAACCCAAAGCGAATGCTACCATAAGATAGTTCTAATTATTTTAAGATACGTATTTTTTTTAAATTGTATCTTCTCTATATGGAAAGTTTGAAGATTGTGCTATCATGTTACTAAGATTATTTGGGATAAAAAAAAATCTAACATGTTAAACTACTTCAAGAACCCATTTTAAAATTAATTATAACTCATTTCTGGATATACTTGTATTTTCTTAGCTCAAAGAGGAAGCACTAAATTTTGGAGAGGATATTCTGCATATTTAACAGATAAACAAGGTTGAATCTCTGCTCTAAGTGCAAAACAGAAAACATGTTTAACTATGGAGCCACGTCAGATATCTTCATAATACTAATGAAGACATTCCACTTAGAGGTGGGTTCCCCTTTGAATGTCTTGTAATAAGCGAGGAAGATGTAAAGAAACTTTTTTTACACTCTCAGTTTTCCCTCATTATAAATTCTGAGGTTTTGTATGACATCTATAGATTGGGAAAAATGAATTTGAGCTATTGATTTAGCTGGGATTTCAATGCCATTTTGGGGTGAAATTTAAAAGAAATTTCATATTCTAATGAAAAAACTAAAAGGAAAACAAGACAAAAATCTTGTAGCTCATTAGCTCTTCTGTCAGGGGCAACAGGTATCAGGGAGCTGCCTTATGCAAGAGAAAATGTAGGTGGACAAACACTAACGTGCTCAAAGGAACAAAGATGAATAAAAATTGATGATTTTTGTAAATCAGTTTATTTAAATTAACTACAGTTTTATTTTAAAACATAACCCTATTTAAAATTAAATTTGAAATAGACAATCTGTGTTAAAGCCTACAGGTATTATGATCTATTACAATCATTTAAACTAAATACAAAAATATTTAGTATATGTTTGCCACCAAGTTTTGAAGAAAGTCAAACCTTTGAACTGGTGGAAGGCACTGGCTAAGCATCTGTAACCAAAATTTGTTGATGTGCTAAACCAGCCTTTGACACCAGTAGCCTCTACTGCTCATGCAGACAGAATAATTTCTTCATTTCACTTTATTCAACTAGTTAAGTTTAATGACTAATTCATTCGAAGCTAAGACGCCAAGAGGGTGTTGAAAAACCAGGAAAACTTGTTTTCCTCATGCAATGAATAAAAACCAGGTGAGAGGATGAGCGCTACTAATTTTAAAATCCTAAAGGACACAGTGACCCAAAATAATCAGTTCAACTGACTAACTACAGATATTTATTTTGTTGAATAAATCAGTTAGTTTTAAATGCAAAACACGTTTTGATAAGCTTTTGTTAAACTTTCTTATGTATCCATCACTTTTAAACTCATTTTATGTATGAAAAAATTTAAATGGTTTTGTTTTTTAATTTAATTTGAATTTCCATCCCAACAGAGCTTCACACAAGTCACAAGTAAAAACAATCTAGTAAATAAGAAATACATCATTCATTGTTTTCTAACATAATGAAATAATGTGACAATTAAGAATTTGAACAAACATAAGATAAACTATATAACTGCTTACATAAATGTGTATAAATATAGTGTATCCTCCTAATTAGGAAAGAGAGACACTGAATTTAGTGTGAAGTCTATATTTAGTCGCAAATCTACATGTTTTAATGGTTACCAACAAATGAGAAATAACCTTCCTTCAGGAAAATAACTAAGTAGTACAAATGCAAAACATGATTAAAATCAATTATTTAAATCAACATTTCCAGCATGCGGATTTAAATCATACTTAAAATCAGAGATTTATAATCAATCCATCCTGAAGGAGGGAGGGATAGCTCAGTGGTTTGAGCACTGTCCTTCTAAACCCAGGGTTGAGAATTCAATCCTTGAGGGGGCCACTTAGGGATCTGGGGCAAAAATTGGTCCTGCTAGTGAAGGCAGGGGGCTGGACTCAATGACCTTTCAAGGTCCCTTCCAATTCCCCTCTCACCCCTATGGGTGGTATGTGTCTTCCTCAACCTCGGGTCCTCTATCAGAGGCCTGGGAGTATGAGGGTTCTGTGCAGTATCTTAGCTGTTCCTAGCACTGCACTCTTCTGGACAGAGAGCTCTGATGTTGTTCCTGGGATCTGTTGGAGCCACTCACCCAGCTTAGGAGTCACAGCCCCGAGTGCTCCTACCATCACTGGGACCACTTTGGCCTTCACTTTCCACATCCTTTCTAGTTCCTCTTTCAGGCCCTGGTACTTCTCCAGCTTCTCATATTCCTTCTTCCTGATGTTGCTGTCACTTGGCACTGCTATATCTATCACCACCGCTGTCTTCTGGTCCTTGTCTATTACCACGATGTCTGGTTGATTGGCCAGTACCTGCCTGTCCGTCTGGATCTGGAAGTCCCACAGAATCTTAGCCCTGCTATTCTCCACAACCTTCTGTGGAATCTCCCATCTGGTCTTGGGAGGGTCTAGCCCATACGCTGTGCAGATGTTCCTGTACACAATGCCAGCCACTTGGTTGTGCCGTTCAGTGTATGCTGTTCCTGCCTGCATCTTACATCCTGCCACTATGTGTTGGACTGTCTCTGAGGCCTCTCTGCACAGTCTGCACCTTGGGTCCTCTCTAGTGTGGTAGACACCTGCTTCAATGGATCTGGTGCTCAGTGCCTGTTCCTGTGCTGCTATGATCAGTGCCTCAGTGCTGTCTTTTAGTCCAGCCCTTTCCAGCCACTGGTAGGATTTCCCAATGTCAGCCACCTCAGCTATCTGTCGATGGTACATCCCATGCAGGGTCTTGTCTTGCCATGGCACTTCTTCTGCTTGGTCTTCCTCCCATGTCTGCTGCTGCCTCAGGCATTCTCTCAGCAGCTCATCTTTGGGGGCCATCTTACTGATGTACTCCTGGATGTTCCGGGTTTCATCCAGGACAGTGGCTTTGACGCTCACCAAGCCCCGCCCGCCTTCTTTCCGGCTGGTATACAGTCTCTGGGTGTTGGACTTGGGGTGGAAACCTCCGTGCATTGTGAGGAGCTTCCGGGTTTTCACATCGGCAGCCTCCATGTCCTCCTTTGGCCAGCTCACTATACCGGCAGGGTATCTGATGACCGGCAGGGCGTATCCGTTGATGGCGTGGATCTTGTTCTTCCCACTGAGCTGGCTCTTCAGGACCTGTCTTATCCTTTGGTGATACTTGGATGTTGCTGTCTTCCTTGCCTCCTCATCGTGGTTTCCATGTGACTGCGGGATGCCAAGGTACTTGTAGCTGGTCTGTATGTCTGCTATGTGGCCCGCTGGTAGTTCCACCCCATCAGTCTTGACTACCTTCCCTCTCTTCACTACCATCCGGCCACACTTCTCCAGTCCGAATGACATCCCGATATCCTCACTGTAGATCCGCGTCAGGTGGATTAGCGAGTCGATGTCTCGTTCATTCTTAGCATACAGCTTGATGTCATCCATGTAGAGGAGGTGGCTGATGGTAGTTCCACTCCTGAACCTGTACCCGTATCCAGTCCTTGTGATTATCTGGCTGAGGGGGTTTAAGCCTATGCAGAACAGCAGCGGGGACAGTGCATCACCTTGGTATATGCCACACTTGATGGCCACTTGTGCAAGCTGCCTTGAGTTGACTTCCAGTGTTGTCTTCCATAGTCCCATTGAGTTCTTGAGGAAGGTCCTTAGTGTCCTGTTGACTTTGTATAGCGCCAGACATTCACAGATCCACGTGTGCGGCATTGAGTCGTAGGCTTTCCTGTAGTCAATCCAGGCTGTGCTCAGATTGGTCTGTCTAGACCTTGAGTCTTGGGCGACTGCTCTATCTATGAGCAACTGGTGTTTTGAGCCTCTGGTGTTGTTCCCAATGCCCTTCTGAGCTGTGCTCATGTACTGGCCCATATGGTCCTGTAGCTTGGCAGCTATGATGCCTGATAAGACTTTCCATGTTGTGGGGAGGCAGGTTATTGGCCGGTAGTTGGACGGTTCTGTCCCCTTGCAGGGGTCTTTCATGATCAGCACTGTCCTTCCTTGTGTTAGCCAGTTTGGGTGGGAGCCTGCTGCTAGCAGCTGGTTCATCTGTGCTGCTAGGCGTTCATGCACTGCTGTTAGTTTCTTTAGCCAGTAGGTGTGGATCATGTCTGGTCCAGGTGCTGTCCAGCTCTTCATGTTCTTGACCCGCTGCTGGATGTCTTCTACTGTGATGGTGACTGGTTTCTGTTCTGGGAGATTGCTGTGCTCTGTTCTCAGGTCCTGCAGCCACTTTGCACTGGTGTTATGAGTCTTCTTTTTCTCCCATATGTTCTTCCAGTACTGTTCAGTTTCTGCTGCTGGTGGCTCTGCTGTTATTGTGTTGTTGCACTGCAGTTGGGAGTACACCTTGGATGGTTCTTTGGAGAACAGGGCATTTACTTTTTTGGCCTCTGCTTCTCTAGTGTATCTCCTTAGCCTGGTAGCCAGTGCTGTGAGCCTTTGTTTAGCAGTCTCTAGGGCTTCAGATGGAGTCAGGCCCTTGTATTTTTTCAGTAGCCGAGTCTTATCCTTAATCTCTACACCCTTCTGTAGTTCCACCAGCTGACTAACTTCTCTCCGAGTCGCCTTGATCTTATCCTCCAACCTCATTTTCCAGGGTGGGTACATACTGTTGTTCTTCTTGATCGTGTAGCCAAGCATCTCCAGGATTACAGAGGCTGTAGCGTATACCAGTTCATTGGTTTGAGTTATGGTGGTAGTAGGGATTGTCATGAGGGCTCTATTGGCATCTTCTAACATACTATCTGATGGTACTTCTCCACTGAGCCTTGGTAATCAGTCTCGAGGATTGACTGTAGCTAGTTTCTCCATGATCTTATGCCTCATATCAGCTGCTGTGCTCTGCAATGGAGGGGGTGGCAGTGAAGTTTCAGCTTCAGGTGTGGGCTGCACATCCACTTGTTCTTCCAGGTCTTCTTGAGTCTGGGATGTAATGTGGAGTTGGTCTATCTCAAGCTGTGAGAGCAGCTTCCTCTTTACTATGTTGAAGCGTTGGGTAACTAGCTGTTTCTCAGTAAGTGTGGATGTAGGTCTTTTGTCCATCCACAGTCCCCTCATACGTTTCATATATCCCCTCTCATTAGGTCTACTGTTGTAGTAGCATTCCATCAATTCCAGGTTCTCTTGTCTCGTCCATGAATGGTTTGTTCCAGTAGCCCACTTATCGTCAGATTGTCCTGGTTCCTCAACATCTGGCGCGGACCTTGTTAATCCGGGCGACGTCCGAGCCGGCATGACTCTCCTAGTTCGTGTCACTCTCATATTTGAGGTAGGCAGGTGAAGCGTTAGGGGGTCTTTTGCCCAAGGACCCCTACTGGAAAGTTGGGTACCAACCGGGATTTGAACCCCGATCTCTCGTATCAAAGGGCGGCGCTCTTAACCACTACGCTATCCAGTCGCTTATATATATATTTTTTGAAGGAAGGGTCAATTATTTTGTTCAACATTGGGTTCTAATACCATCTATCACAGTGGAATGAAATTTGGCCCATTAAGTTATGAATTCAGGGAAAACTAGAGAGCCTTGCATATGGCTAAACATTTTTCCATTTTGAGGGTTGCATGAAATGTTTGGCCTTTTGGAGGGGTTGCAGTAGATCCTGCTGAACAATGGAAATTCTATAACTAATCAGAGAAAATGTATATCCTCATATCTTTATTTAATAGTTTCCTCTCATTTTTTTCAGTAGTTATTTAATATACTATTATTTGAAAATATTTATCTCTTCCTATAAATTTAAATCTCTCTCTATAACCCAAAAAGAAGGTCATGAAGATCTATTTTAAATTACATAATAATATTTTGTCATTATATCAAAGCTACCAAAATTAATGTAATTGAAATAATCAATTAATTTGTCTCCTTAATCAATATGCCCTCCATAAAAACTTACATTTTCTATTGTGTGTTTCCAAAGCTTCTCTCAAGTCTACAGTGGCTCTTCCTAATAAAACATCAGCTTTTAAAGTGTGATGGCTCCACACTCGAAATTCCAACGTAGTCTGTGGAGTCACATTCCTGTATATAAAACATTTTTTTTAAATTAAGCTGTAGGTGCTCATCTTTCATTATTATAAATGTATTATCTATCTTAATCAGTTTCCCCATAACTACTGTAATTATTGGTAGTGACTTTTTTTTTTTTAAAAAACTATATCACAAAAGCACTGTGAAACAGAAAAAACAATGTAACATCTCTCAGGCACAGATCAGGACTAAGGTATGTTATTACAATAGTGTGAAAATACTTGGGAGCACAACTACTTACATTAAGAGCAGCAAGGAGTCCTGTGGCACCTTATAGACTAACATGCATCCGACGAAGTGGGTATTCACCCATGAAAGCTCATGCTCCAAAATGTCTGTTAGTCTATAAGGCGCCACAGGACTCTTTGCTGCTTTTACAGATCCAGACTGTATCTGTAAAAGCAGCAAAGGCTACCCCTCTGATACTTACATTAAGTTCAGATTTCAGTTATGCGTCAATTTCACACAGTTATTTGTTTTTTAAAAAAAACTGTTTTCCACCATACATAATTTTAAATACAAACTTACTTCCAATATTTGTCAATAGGAAAAAAAATGCTAGGTTTGATTTTAAGCTTGTATCATTAAAGAGAACGCTGAATAGCCACTGCTGATCAAGAATACTGAAATTAACTGCTCAGATGCCCTCTAACATATTAATTTATGAATTGAACACACATACAATATTAAAAACCATTTTTTTAAAAATGCTCTTAAAATTAAAACAAAAAAAACCACCCCAAGTGATGAGACTAAAATACACCATTGGAGGAAAGAGGCAAGATAACCAAAATGGAACAAACAGTGATTATATTACAAACACTTTTTGGGGCAAAAATTTGTTGTTGTTTTTTTTTAAAGTTGGGAAAAATTAGCTAAGATATCACGGGAAGCAAATTTTCTACCTTAGGGGCTACAGCATGAGTGCCTGCCAATTAAAGACAATGTGGGACCCCAAGAATAGGTATCCTTCAAAACAAGATCTCAAATACAGCATGGGCCAACATTGTTCAAAATCTTAAACTAGCTCTATTGATCTTCTTAAAAGTAATGTAAATAAGTAAATTAAAGTAATTCTTTAATGGATGAGCATATTATAAGCAGACAACATAGATCATGGTTACTAAAATAAATAAGCAAATATGCTGCTTCATTCAGAACGAGCTGTAACACAGATCTACTAAAAACCCAGCTAAAAGAAAATTAGAGCAATGTAAACTTGTCATCACAATGGTCTACAGTGTTTACACAAGGTCATATAAGTGAACTTGTTCTCAACACAAATTGTGCAACTAAAGCACCTTGATACTGTGACCCAAAGCACCCCTGGCTTCACACCTTACACATTATTCTAATAATCTTTGTAAAAATATGTCTCGTAGGGTATCATCTAAAAACTAATAATTCACTAGTCAATATCATGATCAAATGTATGTAGCAACTTTATATGTAAAGTTTGAATTCCCCTGTATAATGTTATTAGCACATGTTCAAAACCAGGCAGCCCTTCCAGGGCAAAAATCGTTAGACAGGTCTACCCTAAACAATGGAGTGTGCGTTTACTCCATTTTACATGTAAGCAGTAAACTGATTCATCAAGACAGCAGAGGGAAGAAATGGCAAGAAATAGAACTTCGAGGGGTATCCTTCAGAACAATTCACTTCCAAGATTCACCGACTATAAAAGAAAGAGGCATAGGACCTCCCCCCCCCTGAGCCCCGCCCAAATTATCTCTTTCACCTACAAAGACAGACAGCAACACCTTTGGACCTCTGACTGACGGTCAGTCACCATCTTACTGGAAGACTGTGGGAAAGAAGGGCCATCTTGAACAAAGTCTTGAACTAAAACTTACTAGATGAAGTTTTAGACTTTTCATATGTGTTCTCACTTTTATTTGCTTGTAACCGTCTATAACTTTATCGCTTGTACTTTAACTCACTTAAAATCGTACCTTCTTTTGTTGATCAACTTGTTTTACAATTAGACTAACAGTGCTGTGTTTGTACTAAAGTGAATGTCAACTCCAGTTAATGTGGCAAACTGGTGTGTTTGGTCTTCTTATGCCTCTGAATATTGCAAGAGAAGGCTGGACATATCACAGCACACAGGTTTGTGGATGTTCAGGACTGCAGCTGTGTTGGGGTCACCTGCTAACATTAACCAGGTCTAATAAAGACAGAAGCGTGTCTGTGATAACTGCTGGCTGGCTGTTGGATTCAAATTGGTCAAATCAGAGCTGTACAGCATACAGAACATGAAGTGCATGTGGACTGTGTGTATGTCCCAGACAGCAAGCCACAAGTAGCAGAGACATTTTGGGGCATTCAGGGTTGAAACACAAGTGATGACACCACTACTCACTGATTTTAATTGCACCCTAGAACATGGCAGATACCTCATCATTGGCTTTTCATGAAAAGTTTGTGGTCAAAAGCAATACCAAGATTCTCAATTTGATGACACACCTCTGACTTGACCTCTCAAAGGGAAACACAAAGAAAGAATGATCCTCCTCAAAACAATCTCTATCCACCAACAGGATTTCTGTTTTTCTATGGGTGAGAACAAGATTACTGATGCATCCAGTTGGCAACATCCTGTAAGAATTCCTACATAGCACAGACTGAGCTGAACACAGTCCATAGTGCAAGAGATGCACAATTATGTATCACGTGTATATAAAGATATCCCACTCCTGTTTAGAAATAATCTTGCCAAGACACTTCATATACACATTGAGCAACAACAGTTATTTTAGGACAAATATTGCCATTAGATACATTCAACTTTCAATTAAGTTAAAAGGAAGTTGTGTGTATGCAGCCAACAGCAGAGTTTGATAAATTTTTGTCTCTAATGTTTGATTAATAAATTATATTTTACAAAGCTAGAAAAAGCTTTTCTACTTACACAGTCAACTGTTCATCCCATTTTGGATTTGAAGAACTATTTGATTTTGCTGTTTTCTTGATTTCTCCATCTGCAGCTAATTCTGTATAAATGGCTGTTCCAAACCAGTTCTTTTTCCTTTTCAATTTGGCACTAGAAACTAACAAACAAAAACAGATTGATTGTTTATAATTACTGGAGCACATTTCTTGCTGAAAAACAACAAAAAGGACTTGAAGTCATTGTATCCCACCCCTCTACCAGGGCAATAATCATATTTCAAAGAGCAAACTCATTTTGCTAGGTAACAGCAATATCATTTCCAAAGATATCCTAGATGTAGCTAAGATAGATGAGGCATGTTCCCTTAAACACAGGTAAGTAATTTCAAGATAGGCATTCTGCAACATGATTAGCAAACCTGTGCAACTACTATGAGAGAGAAAAAAATCAGTCTTCTAGGTTTTTCTTTGTTCATTCCCCCACCCTTTCTACTTTCCTTCTTTCTCTTCCAACTCTTCTTTTAAGTGCAAACTATTAAGTACAACATTTATCAGTAATTGAGTTGGGCAAGTTCGATACAGGCTTTAAATTAGGTGTGATCATGGGGATCACAAATTTTTAAGACCACTTATGCACATTTCAGAATCCTACTCTATCACAGGGCAAGCTGCGTCTACATGGAGCAAGTCTTGGTCAATACCTGGCCTACTGGAATCCGGGAAGTCGAAACCTTCTATTTTATATAGGTTTTTATACCACACTATTCATCGTAATAGCTGAACACCTTTCAATAATGCACTAAACAACGTGACTACACATCCTCTCCCTATTGAGGAGAAGCTCCTAAATCAGCCTGCAGAAATAAAAAAAAAGTTCTCTTACATGTTCACCAGCTCTGCAGCTGCTCTAAAAAGTCTGTATGTAGAGAGGAAATATCCGGTATCCTGAGCAGAGGCCTGCAGTTCAAATCTACAGCAATTCAGAGACAGCAAGTGCATGAAGAGGTTACTCTCCATGCCCAGTTCAAGTTCCTCTCCAGAAGGCTACTCTGTCACTTCCTCACTCAGACAAAATAATGTGCCTTCCTCTAAACTTCCTATAACGATCAACAAAAGCTGCTAACCTTTTAAGTTATTTTCTACACACCATTTTTTTAAAAATAAGCTGATGGCCTGAGGTCCACTAGGCTTATAGGTTCCAGACAGTTTTAGGTATTGCCTGCAGACAAATTTTAGGTATTTTACAGATCTCTTCCTCTTCCACCACCTATATCTCATCTGATCCTCCAAACTACTCCCACCCTCAGCTAAAAGGGTTGAGGACTTTTAGCTGTTTGACTGTATAACACTCCTCTGCTCCCTCTCACTATGTGTGTCCCTCTCTTAGAATAGGTGAGAGGCAGTTGGACTGGAGCTGATGGAAAGGGAAATAAGAGAAGGCCTGTCATGAGATACTCCTGGATCACAGAACCGTGAAGTGCGCCAGATTTCTATGAAGCATGTTTCAGTTACCACCAGAATATTCAGGATGGGATTTTCCAAAGAGTCCGAAGGGAGCTGAAGCACCCAGCTTCAACTGAATTTAATGAGAGTCATAGACTTAATCCCTTTAGTTTCCTTTGATAATTCTACCCTTATTCCCATGTTTACTTATATCATAAGGGGAAATGTTGCCTGACACTACAAACTGTGAGACTTGAATCACTAGAGAAATAAACCTAGGGAAGATACTTTCTTCTGAAAATTCTGTAAATTATATTTTTACCTGTACAGAGAGCTTCAGTAGCCCTTTCATATTTGCACATTTTTGGCATTTTAAAGTGGGAACTGCAACACTAGCATATTACGACCATACCTGTATTTTAACAAGCTTTCCTTTAATTTAGGCTCCTTTCACAGATTCCAGTCCCAGATAGGACCATTGTGATCATCTAATTTGACCTCCTGTATAACACAGATCACAGAACTCTGTACATCAGTCTTCAATGCAGATGATGGGAGGGAGATTCCCACATATGAGACGTTCTTTGTAGGTAACAAATCTGAGTAACAGTCCCAGACTGAGGTAGCAATAGACAAGGTTTTGGAACAGATTGATACATTTGACAGTAATAAATCACCAGGACCAGAAGTCACCAAATGAAATTAACAGGCAACAGGTTTAAAACAAGTCGCTGATTCCCCAGAGATCCCTCTAGAGCAGGGGTTCCCAAACTTGCTTCGAGGCTTGTTCAGGGTAAGCCTCTGGCAGGCCGTGACACACTTTGCAGGGCTTTGGAGCTGTGCTCCGGCTCTGCTCCAGCTCCAGGCAAAAACCTGCACTGCTGTAGAGCTGCTCCATGCTCCAGCTCCGGACTCCACTCCAAAGTCCTGATGCTTTGATTACCTGAGCGTCCGCAGGTATGGCTGCTCGCAGCTCCCAGTGGCCATGGGGCCAAAATAGCTTGAGTGTCAGTAACATACTCTTGAAAATGCCCTGAAAAAAAGAAGGGAAGACCAGCAAGGGTTCCTTGCTAGCAACCACAGAAAAAGAGCTGGATGTAGAGGAGCTGCAAAAGTCGCTTGTGCCTGACTTATGTCTAAACTTGGGATCTCTGTCTTAATGCAGTTTTATTGATAGAAATGTGATTTCTGTGGCATTAAGGGTTTTGGGTTGGGATTTAAATCCCAGAAAAATAAATCAATCTTATTTTCATGTTACTGCAGTTGGTCATTAAACACAGATTTTTTCATATGTTGCTGTCCATAATCCTGTTTGCATAGTCTGTAGTATAGAGCAGAGCAATATGAAAGATTTACATGAAGAACATACACATAGATAAGAATTCTAATTCCTGCATTAACAGAAGTAAGTTTGAGTTGTTTTTCAAACCTATATATTTAAGTCAAGGGAACTCTTCCTTCTGTGGAAGTTTTTTTCACAGAAGGTTCATCTGATCAATAGCAGCCTCTGCCTTAGTACTAGCAAATTCATTTTTATAATTTGTTTGTCATTAAATTGGTGGAGAGCAATTTGGATATTTATAAAAAAAATTCTTAGAAGACATTTACTTTCAAGTCTGCTGGGATAAAATTTGATCTCATGTACAAAAGCGTGTCCACTAGCATGATTTTTGTGCTCTGTAATATGTAATATCTGTAGATTTTTGTGCTCTGTAATATCCTTAGTTATCTGAAGCAGGGTTGGTTTTGGCACCTAATATCTGTCTGTTACAGCTATCTCCCTATTCCATTTTGTTTCTTACAGCTGTCCCCATACTCCATTTTGTTTTTGTTCCCCTCCTGTGGCCGCCCCTCCCTGGCTGTTAAGTTGTTTACCGGGGCCACTGCCCTTCTCAAAGGGAGGGCCCCTTAAGTTGTTTACCAAGAGCCATTGCCCTTCTCAAAGGGATGGCCACTTGTGCTGGGATCACTGCCCTGTTCAAGAGGTTAGGTTAGCTCCTGTTATCACCTTGTTAAACCTGGGCTTGGTGTAGGGTAGGCAATATCCAGAGCTGCAAAGACCTATTGTGTTTTTAAGATCCTGCGCATGAGTCATAGGCCTCATGTGCTTTTGGAGTCACCTATTGCACAGGACTCTGCCCAGGCATGTCTCTGTGCTCACCTGCAGGTTCCCTGCCTCCTCTCCTCCCTGTATCAAAGAGGAGCCAATGCAAAAGTACTGGTGGAAACTGCCTAAGTTTGCCTTTAAAACCAGACATTTTTCTGATCAGACCCTGGAGAAGGTCCTTGTTTGCCACCTGGTCTGATCAGCTAGGGGTCTTTGGGGGGCCTCCTCTCGCTTCTCGTTTGTTTTTGAGCATCCCCCGTTTTTTAAACTCCCCTCCTACGAACAACTCCCGAATTTTGTGCCTGGAGATCTCCTGATTACTAAAGCGAATCGATCCTCTCTCCATCCTCCGATGCTACTGCTGTTCCTGTCTCTCTGTTTGCTGCCGTCCTGGGGATTGTAAGAGTTTTCTCTTGCAGGCTCCCCTGTCCTGGCTGCTGGCCCTGTTTTCCCAAGCAGACAGACCCAAGCTAACTCCTTGGTCTGTATCTATAATCTGATTCTTGCTCCGCAGCGCCTTTGCTGCTAAAAATAAGTTGTGCCGCTGCTGTGCCGCTGCTGGGCTCTCTGCTGCCTTCCTGGACTGTATCCTGGGCTACCAGCTTGCAGGCCCCTCCCCCACTGCTGCTAAGGTGCACCTATTAGAATCAGGTTCTTAGTCTAGATAAGTTGTAATTTCATTTTGCATAGCTGTGGTTAAAGTTAGGTTTAGAGAATTGTTGTATTGTGCTCAGTAAGTTAGGTTTAAAAAATTTGTTGCATTGTGTTCTGTTACTTGCTAATTTGTGTAGTCTTGGTTAAGTTAGATCATAGATAAGATTTTGCTGTGTTCTGTATAATTGTGGTTAAGTCTGTCTTCCCGCTGCCCCAAACCTCAATTGTATTACTGAAGTCTAGCATAAAACCCCATTGGTTACCTTTTTTCTCTCTAACACACCTCACATTTTACATGTATACCACTGTGACACACTTTACCTAAAGTTTGTTGGATATTTAACACATTTTTCCCATAACTGTTAGTTGGTTATATGCTGCTGTACACACCCCTTTACATAAGAAATTGTTAGCTACCTGTTACATTTATATTTCAGTGTTAATCAGTTACCAACTGTATTGTACCCACTGTGTTTGTACCCCACTATTGAAACCCCTATACTATTTACTAAAAGAAACCCCTCCCCAATTGTCTACCTTAACAAACCCCATACCCCTCACAATTGAATTTTCCCTGTTTTTTGCATTTTCTTAATAAAGTTTATTTTGTACCCCACCAGTGCAGTAGTTGTCCCCCAAGATCCCCTACCTGCTAGCAGGGTCAATATCCATCCTTGGATTATATCCAAGTATACCTAATGAGTCTTTGGCAGCAATTTTGTTCACTTGTAGAACCCTCAGAATGAGAATTATTTTTTATCCATAGCCAGGAATAAACTTTTTCTTTAGAATAATTACCAAAATATTTTGCCTTTTTTTCCCTAGATCTGTCCCTCTCTCAGATATTCAAACTTCCTACTCAAAGTCTGTTTTCTAGGCATCTAAGGTTGTATTTTGGCAACAGTATGTGTAAACACCCCAAATACAGGAATTTAAAGTCTGCATGCTCACAAGTATTATAGTTACTTATTTAGGAAATTTCTTATATGTCACCAGAACTCTGTTGCCATCAGTAGCATAAATAGTATTTTCTAAACTTCTTCTAGCATAGTGAATAATCCTTAAATTTTACCAGGTTCTTCTATAATAGTAGAGAATTCCCATGATGAAGGTCTGAAATGCCCCTCCCTACCAACCTTTATGTAAAGACCTTTCCTTTCTTTTCTAATCTGAGAGAGGGAAAGGAGCATATTCTTTCCCACTATTTGAATTCGGTTTTCCTTAACTCTTATTATTGTTCTGTTCTCTTTTCAGCAGTTTATCGGCATTGTCTTGGAGATGCTGCAGTGAGAAACTTTTTCAGAAGCATCTTGAATCCAGTCCTCCCCCATTGGTTGACACAGGACCTTCTGTGATTACTAAAAGCCTTCCATGTCATGAAAGCACAATATATACACCAACCATAACAGTACAAGCTGAGGTGTATTTGGGTTTGCTAGGCCTAATATTTGCATAATTAAATAGAGAACCATATACAATGAGCCTACTTATTAAGACATTTTGGGGCTGAATAATTTTGATAATTTTCCTTTTAACAGGAAGACTAATAGTGGTAAGTAGAACTGAGAAAATAATGGATTTTTTTTAATTGAGGGACTGAACCACAAAATCCAGTGGGAAGGTGGGGGGGGGGGCACCAAGTTTCAAAATTTTTCATCAAATTGAAAAATTTGGGGTGGGGATGGAATAAATTTATCCAGATGTTTCAGGTCAGTCCAAAAGAAAATTTGTCAGCATTTTGATTCATTCAGGCCATTTCAAGTGTTTTCCATCTTTTTTTTTTTTTTGGGGGGGGGGGGGGGGTGGGTGTTAAAAATTGGCCGAATTTGAATTTGAAATGCTGTTTCTAAATGTTTTGACACAGTATAAATAAAAAGAGATGGCTGACATGGGAGCACTCTGTGCTATGGGAGCTGAAGGTGGCACCATAGCTTGTGGAGAATGGAGCAGTGCCTCATCTCTAAGCGACTTCATCTGTGCCATGACAGAGGAGATAGGCTTCTGTTTCTCTCTCAACTCCAAGTCTGCCTGCTTGGGGCCGCTGGCTTTCACAGTACATGCGGTACCAGAGGATCCCGGTGCCTCATATGTACTCAGCTGTGGTGTGGTTGGTACCGAGGATATAGAATGAGCTGGAGATCGTTTCTTTTTCGGAGGCTTTTTAAGAGGTGAGTGAGCCTTCCTCTGTGAGGAGGGTGAAAACTGCCTTTCAGAAGGAGTTTTAGGAGACCATTTTCCAGAGAGGGTCTGCTGTTGGGGATTGGATGCCAGGCACAGGGACTTCTCTGCTGAGATAAGTTTAAGACGTAGGGCTCTGTCCTTCCTGGTGCGACCCTTTAAGTTGCTGCAATGAGAGCACTTTTGTGAGACGTGTCTCACAACTAGGCACCAGATGCACTGAGAGCGTCCGTCAGAGACCAGGATCGCCTCCCAGCAGGAAAGACAGCACTTAAAGCCTGGTGAACGGGGCATGGCCCAAACTGTAGTGGTTCAGCCTTAAGGGGTATTCAAATGTGAAGGAAAGGAAAGGGAAAAGGGGAGAAAGGGATAACTAAAACTAACTAGCGTACGGAAGACGATTCTAATCCTAAAGATAACTATCAATTTTAATACTGTGGGGAGCTCTGTCTCAGGCTGAGGATGGTGTAGAAGGAACTGAGGAGAGTCTGGACACATGGCCCTCGATAGGCGCCAAAAACAGCACGAAACGGGGAGAGTGTATGCACGACCCAGACAACCACTGCAGCTGAAATTCTCCAATCAAAGGCGCAGGGACACACATTCACCTCGAGTGGAGCACCCACAGAGAGACTTCTCAAAGAAGAACTGGATGCCTTCTTCTGTTTCCAGGTGCTTAGCCCTTAGTGACTTCCACCAGTTCAGTGATTTGAATTTCTTTAAAATTTTGTCAGAAAACATGTGCCGTTTGAATATTATTTGTATTTAATTTAAATGATTTTAAGAGATTATAAATTTAGGCCTTAAGAGAAGTTGTCAATTCAAATTTAATTTTAGAAGAGGTTTATTTCTTGAAAAGAAAAAAAGCATTTAATTTAAAAAAAAATAATTTTTTTTTTAAAAGATTGATTTTTATTCACCATGGGAAGTATGAGGGCACTTGGGACATAGAGACAGTTCCCACAGACACCGTTGGCCAAAATATTCTGATCATAAGTTCATGCACCAAGAATGGAATCTATACAGAAAAAAAATCACTCAAAGAAGAAAGTTTAGATCTCCAAATCATCTGATGCTCTCTGTATTAAATTAATTGGAGATGATGTTCTATAGCAATGTCACAAATTCAGAAGCTAGCAACTTTTAAAATTAGACTAAATTACGGTCCTGAGTAGATCACACCTGAGTTCAGTAAAATAAGCTTTTTTATTTGCTATGTTAGGCCTCAGTATCCTGCAAATAAATATAACAATGCCATAATCACCATCTCATCCTCCTCACTGCAGTTTCCCCCATCATAATTCTGCATACAACCAGCTTCCTCCACATTTCTCCCCACAGTTGCTCTCCCCACTCCAAATCCAATACAAATAATCCAGCTCCATGCCCCCCACAGCCTCTTCTCAACACAAAATAGTCTTCTCGTCCAAGACACACACTTCCCACCACAGAGTGTCGCCCCATCCAAAATCAGACTATTCCATATTTACACTATTCCCACCAGCATACAACAACCCTTTCTATCCCGTCCAAGTCCATGTCCCCCAGAAAACAAAACTTATTGCCTCAGTTAACACCAAACCCATTTAAAAAAAAAAAAGTGAATTCCCTCATTCAAAACGTGGCTGTGTAAGGGTTAGGATTGCTCAAATGCACTTCCCACAAACTCACTTATTAAAAGTCAGAGTAAACATCAGATAAGGGAGTATTAATATCTGCAATAATCACAGTCCTTATGGCTTACACACATTAACTTCATTATACCCACACACACAAAGACTACACAGCACAGTAAAAGAGAAACACACAATTCATATACTGAATTCCACAGTCACACAAACAAACCAAAAAACCCTATGATCAATAAACAGCACATTACACATTTCCATGTTCATCTGGTTGAGATAAGAACTGAGGCTTTTCGTTTGAGCATGAATGTGAAGAATCGGATGTGTGCACTGTGTGTTTGCATATTGAGACTGAAGTAGTGCTGCAATATTTAAGCGTTAATACGTGAATTGCAGTGAGTGGTAAGTTACTTCAATTAGCGATTTCCCCAAACCTTTAATAAATGAGTGATGGAAGAGAACTTGATAGCCTTAAGATCTGATCTGCACTTAAAAGTTAGGTCAAATTCCCTGTAGCTGTGTTGACCTAATTTCCAGAGTAGAAGCTACATCCTATGGCATCATTTGGGGAGACGGAGTTTCTAGAACGATGGAAAGACCCCTTCTGTTGCTGTAGAAAGTGTGTGCTACAGCAGCATAGTTATGTCACTGTAGCTGTGCCACTGAAGCACCTGTACTGCAGACATGGCCTACTTCTTACACAGAACAGTTTGTGTGGAGGAATATTAGTATACACATACTTTTAAAAAGATTATTTATATTTTTAGTTTTGATTTCTGAGGCCAAAATTAGTATGGTCTATGTTCACAAATGAATGTATCAAACCAAACAGTTCATCTAATGTTAGTACTCATACTTCCATGTCCTTATATTTTCTCTAAAAGCAAATGGCCCATTTTAACAGAACAGGGAATCAGTAACTTCCTTAATTCTACTGCTAAAAAAAGCGCCGTTTTTTTTTAAAATGCAGCTCAATGTGACGTAAGTGCAAAACAAAATCCAGACGCATTATTTTACAAAGAAAGAACTGCAACAAGGAAGCATAAGATTAAAAGAAGTTAGTAAATTCTCATGTTTCACCTAGTTTAACTATTAAAGCATTAACTGCTTCTATTGTGAAGCTCCATCCTGAAAATTTAGCTAAGTTTGTCAGTACTTTATGTCACACTAGAGACTAATAATAATGAACTCTATACTTGCTATTGACTCCATACTTAATTTTTGATGTCCTATAATCTACAGATACATACCAGAAACGTTAAACAATTGAAAGCAAATTCAGTAAAAAAAGGACAGAACCCATAAAGACGTCATGATTGATGAAGATTTCAAGATTTAAATCAGACATGAGAACCAATTTTAAATTAACTAAGGTGTTTCTGAACATTTGAAACAAAAAGGTGCATGAGGCAAAAAAAACCCTCATCTTTCAGAAATATGAATTTAAACTCAAAAAGGAGATAATTTATATCAATGCCAAATTGCAGACTAAAATTCACAGCTAATTATTCATCAATGCAACCAAAAGGAATGCAGAATATATGAAGCAAAAGGTAATTTAAGGTGTCCTGCATTTTCTTTTGAAAAATGTTCTTAAAGCAACAGAAACTGAACATTTTAGCAACAAACAAAATTAGGGTTTAAGGATGACAATTTGCTATAGCAGAAACCATAGTGAACACACTTGTTAATAAGATTAAAGCCTTCTCATAGATACATAGACTCTAGGGCTGGAAGGGACCTCGAGACGTCATCGAGTCCAGTCCCCTACCCTCACGGCAGGACCAAATACTGTCTAGACCAGCCTTGATAGACATTTATCTAACCTACTCAAATATCTCCAGAGATGGAGATTCCACCACCTCCCTAGGCAATTTATTCCAGTGTTTAACTACCCTGACATGACTATGCAGCATCTACACTTTTCTTTAGTATTAAATCTTCCTTGCTGCAGTTTTTAAGCCATTGCTTCTTGTTTCTATCATTAGAGGCTAGGTGTGCAACAAGTTTTCTCCGCTCTTCCTCATGACATTCCTTTTTAGATAAGCCTGAAAAACTTGCCTATCATGTCCCCTCAGTCTTTCTCTTTTTCCAAACTAAATAAAACGCCAATTCTTTTCAGCCTTCCTAATCATAAGGTCATTGTTCTCAAGACCTTTAATCATTCTTGTTGCTTCTTCTCTGGGACCCTCTCCAATTTCTCCATATATTTCTTGAAATGCAGTGCCAGAAACTGGACACAATACTCCACGTTTGAGGCCTAAACCAAGTGCAGAGTAGAGCGGAAGAAATGTACTTCTCGTGTCTTGTTTACGACACATACCAGAAAAAAAAAAATACTATTACATTGCATCCCAGAATCACGTTTTGCTTTTTTATGCCGTGAACAGTATCACGGCTGATTGACTATATTGTAGCTTTGTGGTCCACTTATGACTCCCTAAGAATCTCTTTCTTGCCATTACTCCTTGTCTAGACAGTCCTTCCATTCTGTATGTGTGAAACTGATTGTTCCTTTCCTAAGTGTCAGCACTTGCATTTGTCTTTATTGAACTTCATCCGGATTTAACCTCAGACCATTTCCTCCCATTTGTCCAGATCATTTTGAATTGACCCTGTCCCTCCAAAGCAGTTGCAATCCCTCCCAGTTTGGTATCAAGTCCGCAAACTTAATAAGCGTACTTTCTATGCCCACATCTAAGGTCGTTGATGAAGATTGAAACAGAGCCGTCCCAAAACAGACCCCTGCGGAACCCCAAGATGTTAATACCTTCCAGCAGGATTGGAGCCATTAACCTACTACTCTCTGAAGTACGGTTTCCAATCAGCCAGAATTATGCACCCACCTTATAGTAGCCTCCATCTAAATTGTGATTTTGCCTAGTTTATCGATAAGGATATCAATGCGAGACCGTATCAAAAATGCCTTACTAAAGTCTAGGTATACCACATCACCGCTTCTCCTTATCACCCCAGGCTCGTTATCCTATCAAAGAAAGCTATCAGATTGGTTTGACACGAATTTGTTCTTTACAAATCCATGCTGGCTATTCCCTATCACCTTACCGCCTTCCAAGTGTTTTGCAGATGATTCTTAATTACTTGCTCATTATCTTCCTGGCACAGAAGTTAAACTAACTGGTCTGTAGTTTCCTGGGTTGTTTTTAGATTTCCACCTTTTATAGAATGGTTAGGTCACTATATTTGCCCTTTTCCAGTCTTCTGACATCTCTCTCATCTCCCATGACTTTCCAAAGATGAAATAGCTAGAGGCTCAGATACCTCCTCTATTAACTCCTTGAGTATTCTAGGGATGCATTTCATCAGGCCCTGGTGACTTGCAGGCATCTAACTTTTCTAAGTGATTTTTTAACTTGCTCTTTTTTAACTTGCTCTTTTATTTTAATCTTCTAAACCTACCCCCTTGCCCATAAGCATTCACCTAATGTTAGACATTCTTTCAGACTTCTCAGTGGAAGACGCGAAACAAAGAAGTCATTAAGCATCTCTGCATTTCCAAGTGTCCTGTTACTGTTTCTCCCTCCGCACTGCAGTGGGTCTACCCTGTCCTTGGTCTTCCTCTTGCTTCTAATGTATTGGATGAAAGAAGTCTTCTTGTTTCCGTTAATTCCTATAGGCTAGTTGAGCTCAATTTTGTGCCTTTGCCTTTCTAATCTTGCCCCTGCATTCCTGTGTTGTTTGCCTATATTCATCCTTTGTAATCTGACCTAGTTTCCATTTTTTATATGACTCCTTTTTATTTTGTAGGTCATGCAAGATCTCGTGGTTAAGCCAATGCAACACTCATTCTAAAATGTGCATAAAACATTCCCTTCTAAAACAAACCTGAACCATTAAAACTAGCTAAGAGTGGATCAGAAATATGGCACATTGTTTCTTTGAGTGACCACAAACCTGGAATGAGTGTAAAATTATGCTTTACATAAACAAAAAAACAAACAAAGGAAGACAAGCCAAACAATAGCTATTCACCCACCTCAGAAAAAACATCTAATCCATATAAAAAGCATTCTCTTAGGAAACTATAAAATTGCAAACCTCTGTATTATTTCATTTTTGCTGACCACACAAAAAGACAGCACACTTTGAACATTACCAGTATGTAAACAAACCCTGCTAAAAATAATCAAAATATCCTGATTTATGCTGCAATACTTTATGCTTTTCTTTTTATCCACAATTTTCTTTTTAAATGTCTTGTGAAACAAATGTGTATTATTTCCAAGATATTTATACATTAGTAGTAAGTAAGTTTGAGTGACATGGGATAATATTTTCTGATACTGCCTTCAGTCTATATTAATAAAGGTTACATAGTTTTTATGCTACAAAGGATTGTTTACTCTGAAAAAGAATACTTTCTGGACTTAATGGCCACATATTAATATATGTAATACACAGATTATTACTTACTAGTTACTTGCATCTGTAATCTTCCATTATGGTTGTTACTGGTATCAGATCTTGGTGAGGCTGTGGCCATGTCAGAAGCTACTGTTTTAACCTATAAAAAAGAAAAAGATAAATATGTCTATACACGTACCCATTTAGTTTACTTAAAAATATCCAACTTCACATGTTGTCCACAAGTATGAAGTAAAATAAACTGAGAAACTAAAACAGTGAGTGTCTTTCAGTCACTGAGGTATACCAGAACATGATACATTATTGTATAACCAAATTAAAGTAATGGTTTTACATTTCTGTTGTGCCTTCTAGCTAAGGACCTCAAAGCACTTTACAAATATTAAATGAAGTCACTTCAGAATACCCACCTGAATTAGGGAAGTATTACCTTCATTTTATAGATGGAGAAAGTAAAGTAGAAGACTAATAGAATAATAGAAAAACACAGGGCTGGAAGAGACTGCAAAAAGGTCATCTAATTCTGTCCAAGGCAGGATTTACCTACAACATCCCTGCCAAGTGTTTATCCAACGTGTTATTAAAAACCTTCAATTACAGGGATCTCACAGCCTTCAAGGGTATGTCTACGCTACCCCCTAGATTGGCAGGCAGTCATCGATCCAGCAGAAATCGATTTATCGTGACTAGATCTGACAAAATAGATCAACCCCCAAGAGTTCTCCCATCGACTCCTGTACTCTAGAGCTGCAAGAGGTGCAGGCAGAGTCGATGGGGGAGCGGCAGCAGTCAACTCACCGTAAAGATACCACAGTAAGTTGATCTAAGTATGTCAACTTAAGCTACATTTGTAATAAATCTCTTTTGACGGTAAAGAGTTAACAAGTTCGGTAAGCCTGGCTGTCACCTGACCAGAGGACCAATCAGGGGACAGGATACTTTCAAATCTTGAGGGAAGGAAGTTTTTGTGTGTGCTGTTAGTTTTTGGTTGTTGTTCTCTCTGGGTTCTGAGAGTGACCTAACAGTCGCACCCGAGTCTTTCTCTTCCAATCTCTCATTAACAAGGCTCTTTCAGCTTCACACATGTATGAATATAAGATAGATAGGTGAGTTAGGATTATGTGTTCTTATATTTTGGCAAATGATGCATTCTGCGGAAGAATTCAATGTGTCTTGTGGATAGGTTACAAGTCTTAGTCACTAATTCATGAAAAATAACTAATAAAGATAAGATTTCCCAGTGATCTAATAGCTGAAAAAACCCAATGATAACATATTCCACATCTAAGAATTAACAAAAATATTTAATACATATCCTCTCTTTAATTAAAGTTTCTTGTTAAAAAAAATAAGATTGTTCATTTTATATTTGCGTTGAGACCCCAGAGGACAGTAGTCTGGATACAGGAAATTGGGGAAAAAGAGAGGTGAAGGGAGAGAAGCTAAATTATCTCTCTGGTATACGATTACTGTCCTTTTCTCAGGCGAGAGTCGGAAGGGGAGAGAAGAGGGACGTGCATTCTCCCTTAGTTTTAGATCAAAGGAGTTTGATCACAAGTGATTCAGGAACAGAGGGAGCCTAGGACAGCCATGTGGGGGAAGAGTTACTATCCTTTGTTAAGAATCCAGCAGTCGTCTTTAGGTCCCTGGGTAAGTCTTTGGACGGGGACCAGTAATACAGCACTGAATTCTAGTATGGGCAGCGCTACAGGTTCTAAGCTGGTAATTAAGCTTAGAGGAATTCATGCTGGTACCCCATCTTTTGGACGCTAAGGTTCAGAGTGGGGAATTGTACCATGACAACGTTATTCACGTAGCTGAAGTTGCAAAACTTAGATCGAGCCCCACCACCCAGTGTAGACCAGGACTAAGTAACTTGTTGCAATGCTTATCTATCCTTAAAGTTCGATACTAGGAAATACTTTCTATCCTAAAGTTTCCCTGTGGCAAACTAAGCTGACTACTACTTGTCCAACCCTCAGTGGACATGGAGAACAACTAATCCCCGTCCTCTTTATATCAACCTTTTATGTATTTGAAGACTTATTAAACCTTCCCTCAACCTTCTTTTCTATAGATGAAACATGCCCAATTCTTTCAACCTTTCCTCAGAGGTTAAGTTTTCTAAAACTCTTACCATTTTTGTTGCTCTCCTCTGGACTCTGACTAATTTGTCCACATATTTAAGTGTGGTATCCAAAACTGGACACATTACTCCAGCTGAGGTTTCACTAGTGCTGAGTAGAATGGAACAATTACATGCCATGTCTTACATACAACAATCTTGTTAATACATCCTAGAATGACACTTGCCATTTTCACAACAGCACCCCGCTGTGCTGTTTCAATTTATGCTACATTATAGTAATTTCCAAGATCCTTTTCTGCAGTACTACTGCCCAGTCATTTCCCACTGTGTTTGTGATTTTTCCATCTTTCCTTACTTTGCAGGTGTCTTTACTGAATGTCACCATATTGATTTCATACCAATTATTCAGTTTATCAAGACCATTCTAAATTCTAATTCTGTCCCCAAGTGCTTGCAACTCCTCAACCTCATGTCATCTGCAAATGTTATAAGCATACTCTCCACTCCATCATCCAAGTAATTAATGAAAATATTTAGTCCCTGCTGGACTCCACTTGATATATGTGCCCAGTTTGACAGCTAACTCTTAATTATTCTAAGTATGTTTGTTCACCACTTATGCACCCACCTTACAATAATTTGAACTAGACTAAGATTCCCTCGTTTGAGAATGTCATGTAGGACCATGTGGGACCATGTCAAAAGCCCTTCTGAAGTCAAGATACATGTGTACTTCTTCCCCCAATCCACTAGGCCAATTGACCTTTTAAAGAACAAAGTTAGGTTGAAAGAAATTAGGCTGTCTCTTTCTATTTAGATGGTAAGTACTTTGGTGCAGGGACTGTCTCTTGCAGTTTGTTCAGTGCCTAAAACAATGAGGTCCTACTCTCTGACGAGATGTTACAGTAGTGTCTGGAAACAAGACAAATAACTTGTCTGCAGAAGAGCCAGAAAAAGAACACAGCTGACTCCATGTCCTAGGGTTTAGTCACGAAAATATCTAATTTAAAATGTAACTGCCAAAACTTGGATATGAGCATATGTAATTAATTTATGTTTGTTTGTAACCTGAACAGGTATAACAACAACAACAACATCATGCAAGCCATTTACATAGGAGCAAAGAGATAAGATATATACAGGGTCCTGTGAAGTCTGCAAGACAGAGAGATCAAATTCTGTGGCAAGCAACTCTATATTCTATGGTAAGAACTCCTAAATTCTCCAGCACTGTTAATTTATTGTAGTTCTATGAAATACTCTTCATTTTCTAGCCATCCCACCCCCAAACACACAATACTATGGATCAGTTTAAATATTAATTTATGCACAATTTGTCAAAGGCTTTCAGCAACTATTTCTGATTAAATATTTTGTCCACTGCATTCTCTAGATGACTCAACTCAGCATGGATCAGAAGTTATGACTTTCACCTGGCACTTCAGTTTAGTATCTCCATCTCCTACGTCGTACATGCCAGGGAAGCAAGCCTCAAGCCTCAGCTGCTGCTCTATTCCCTAGGCAGCCTGCCTGCCCAGCCTGCACTTCTGGTTCCAGTACTCTAGCACTTGCTCCCTCTGCATGTACCTTTGCCTTATTCTACAGAACAGTGAAGAGAGAATTCACGACAATTCAATTAATTTCCCCTTGCGAAGGAAGTTCCAGAGTATGCAGCAGCTCCAGGCACCTTGATAAAACAAAGTGCTGGGCACACTGCTGCAATGAAATAATGAAGTGTGCAAGAAAAATGCTGAATTCTGTGTTATCTTGGGAAAAATACCAAATATACCATTGCTGCAGAATCATGGAGTCTCTAAAGCCTTGTGTGAGGTGACCTAGGCAATTCACCCTTCTCAGAACTATTGTTTCAGGCTGTTTACAGACTCAAATGGGTATTAGTTACACACAGTTCACATTTTCAAGGTTATCTTTGCAACCATAAGGATTAGACATTTTTTAAAAAATGAATGCCAAGATTCTGGACACAATTCTATAGCAAAGAATACAGTGGACTTTTGGGAATACAAATACTGCAGACATTGGGAGAGAGAATGAGTGAAATTACTGCTTCAAACACCTAACCACTGTTTTTGTCCCTCAAATCTCAAGCAATTTTGTATACACAATTAAGTCTGACATACCAAATTAAATTCCTGGAGACTGCTTGTGGGGCAGATATGATCTACGCATGCTGAAAACCTTTAATCAAAAATGTAAAAAGAATAAAGTTATTCTAAAAGTTTTAAAACAGGCAAGTGCTTTTTAGTCCATGGACACTAAATTTTCCACTACAAGACTGAAAACAATGTAACTAGTACAATATATTGTGACATTTATAAAAGATTGAATTGATCTTAGATTAAATGTCCCCACACCTCTGGTCTATATAATTAAAAAAGCTGCACCTTTTAACTCATTCAAATTTGATGGCGGGAGTTACTGATGACAGGTTTTTTTAAATTTAAATTATTTGCATATATTATAGTTAGTTTAGGCCTCAGCCTATCCTGTTATAGTAAATAATTTTCCAATGTAAAATTAAACAGGTTTACTTTTAAAACAAAAAATGAACTTACATAAAAAACATTTTAAACCCACTGTGCACCTGCCTCATTTACCGCAATTGTTCTATGACATGTTGTGAAAGGCTGTGCTTCCTCCAAATGTATGTTCATCCACTGTATGTAAAGAAGCCATATCCACCTTCATCTATACCAGTGGTCTGCAACCTTTCAGAAGTGCTGTGCCGAGTCTTCATTTATTCACCCTAATATAAGGTTTCACATGCCAGTAATACATTTTAACGTTTTTAGAAGGTCTCTTTCTAGAAGTCTATAATATATAACTAAACTATTGTTGTATGTAAAGTAAATAAGGCTTTTAAGATGTTTAAGAAATTTCATTTAAAATCAAATTAAAATGCAGAGCCCTCCGGATTGGTGCACTGTGCCACTGAAAATCAACTCATGTGCCGCCTTCGGCACACGCGCCATAGGTTGCCTACCCCTGATCTATACCATGTAAAGAGCCAGAACTCTTTCTGAACCCTACTCTTCATCATCATGTATCTGCACACATCATCTCAGTTTATATTTGAATGCACGTGCATTACTAATAAAATACAGAGAATTTTATCAGATATAAGCCAGTGTACATGCCATGAAGTTTTAAAAAAATATATAACATGTAATTAAATCAAGTAAGATTCTAAGTTGCTGCCACTTTTCTGTCTCTACCTAAGGTGCTAAGTCTTCTCACACACACACACCCAGAAAAACTGCACTATTTTCACTCCTTCCATGCTAACAAATAATGGATCAACTATTTGATGACATTTTATGAAAAAAATCATGCTTTGACTCCAAAGTAATCATACCAATTTTCAACTGAAAAGATAAAACTGGGAAATTTATAAGCATTCGAAAATGTCCCTTCTTAACAGAAACACCTGGGGAACCTTAGCTATGAGAATTACCAATAATAAAAATAGTAATTATATTTAAAATAATCTTGAATACAACTGTCCAGGACTCAACATGACACAAAAAAAGTCTGGAAGATTTAGAAGTAAGTTTTCAGATCTAAAGGGGTAATTAATAAAAGTTAACTACTAGCAGGAGAGCCAGAAAATCAGTCATGAAATTAATGTCTTGAAGAATCATCTTGTAAGTAGGAATTCAGCTGGTGAAGTGGGCCTAAATATCAATTTGTGCAAACTTTTAAATTTAAAGTACCTAACCTTTATAGGTACATACAATATACAATAACAGTGTTTTCCTGAGTCTGCAGACAGTACCATCCGAATGGCCCTGCTGCTTATAGCTTTGACTGACAACAGATGAGGATGGGGACTGAATAGAGTAGTAAAAAACTTATTTTCCTCCTCCTACCCCACATCCTAACAGAAGCCAGGACAGGTCTCTTTCCCCAATGCCCTCTTCATAGTAGTTAAGCATGTAAATAAGGTCCAGAAACAGCATCCTAATCAAATCTCAACATACTCTCCCTTCGCAGCAGCTTGGGGGTAACCAGGGGTCTGAGCGTCAGTATTTCTCCTGGACTGAATAGGAATCTTGGGCCTGTGGCCACAGCTGTATTCACAGTACATCTCTACATGAGACAATCTCGGACTGAATCCCAGTGGAAGCAATACATGGTCATTTTCTCCCTGTGGTCTCTGACACAGCAATCCAGGGGACAATGCACAGGATAGTGATGAACTTTCAAATTTCTTCCATCCAACTTTTAACGACACTGGACGTGTCCAATATTTTATGAGAACACAATTCCCTCTCATCTCCAAACGCCCCCTCATGGCTGGGTACCCTAATGCCCAAGGTGATGCTGTCCTACTTTCCCCCTCTCAAACCCCTAACGACACCACAAAAAAGCTTTATTCCCTCAATAATACTCCTCCCTGAGGCTGATTTATTACAAAAAATGTAGCACAAACATTAAGTAACAAAAGTCCCCAAAACAATCCATTTATAACCTCCATGGATATAGTCCTTAAAAATCCATGACATCTAATCCATTGATGTAACATACCACACTAAAGGATCTTTCACTACACCTGGTCTTTTCTTTGATTCTCTCCCATCCTTCTCCCAGAACAGTACCCCAGCTCTTCCTGCTGGAGTTCAACCACACTCTTCCCAGCCATAACTCCACCCCGCCTCTCTGCTGGAAATTCATTCTCATCACAGGAGTATTCATTACTCTCCCTGTTCTATTAATTTCTCATCTCAGACTGGCCAGCAGGTAGGCCCTACTACTGTTCCCTGGCCCTCAGCCTTATGTTCTTCTGGTTCCAGCTTTCCAGCATGGAGATATCAGTGAGTAAACCCTTTTACTGCTTCTGCCTTCAGCCCACTCTGGCCCTCAGCTCTATCTGGGAAATCACCAGGCAATTAACTCTGCTAATTTCCTGCTTTCACCCCCTCCAGCCTGAGACCTCTCCCCTCTCTAATTCTCCCTCATCCTTTATAGCCCCAGGTGTTGCCCCACCCATTTAATTAGCCAAACTTGGAGCCCTTGTTCTGGCACAGGGATGCCAGACCTGCTTTACTTAAAGGGGCCAGTCATCCTGAAACAACGAAGGATTCAAACTTGATTTCTCCATAATCAGCAGCACATAATCCAGTGCACATGCAAAGGAAGTATCCTATACCCTTGTAACTAGCCCAATTCAGATTACCATTCCCTGGCAGTGCTATAGGTATCAAAAACTTTCAGAGCCCTAACATCCTGAAGAGTGACTGTAGTTCAGACAGACATCAGGCCACCATGTTTTCTTTAAACAAGCACCATGGCTCCAAGTACTGTCTTTTCTGTCCAGAATCATCTGTCCCACATGACATTTCTACTTACCACGTACCTGGCCAGAAAGAACAATAAGAGAAAGACTTGGCCAACTTATGATATATTTTCATCAGTTAGATCTTTAGATCAGTGAGGCACAGACCACATCTTTCTCCAGGAGTGACCACTAGCCCAGTTCACCAGCAACATACAAAGGGGTCTGTTGGTCTTTTGTTTATGGCTCTGATAACTGATCATATGAGCAAGGGATGCCTTCTCTAGCCACTGGTGAAGGAGAACTCTTTATGCCTTTCCTCCAAGTCCTCTGGTAACAAAAGTGCTAGTACAGCTCAGAAGAAAAAGGTTTTATCCTAAAATCTCCACATTGACCTAGAACAATAGGGTTCTCAATTTTGTTGCAAATGGTCAAAACTGATGCTATGAGGAGGAGCATCTGGTCTCAGATGACCACTTAGACTCAGGTACTTTGTTTCAACTTGGGAGACCTCTCCACAACAGCTTGGTTTCTGACAAGAAAAAACAGGAGTACTTGTGGCACCTTAGAGACTAACAAATTTATTTGAGCATAAGCTTTTTTGGGCTACAGCCCACTTCATCATATGCATGCAGTGGAAAATACAGTAGGAAGATAGACATATATATATACACACACACACACAAAAAATATGAAACACTGGGTGTTACCATACATACTCTAACAAGAGAGATCAGTTAAGGTGAGCTATTACCAGCAGGAGGGAAAACAACTTTTTGTAATGATAATCAAAATGGTCCATTCGCAGCAGTTAACAAGAAGTTGTGAGGAACAGTGTGTGTGGGGGAGGGGGCGCGAATAAATATGGGGAAATAGTTTTACTTTGTGTAATGACCCATCCCCTCCCAGTCTTCAGTCAAGCCTAATTTAATGGTGTCCATTTTGCAAATTAATTCCAGTTCAGCCGTCTCTCGTTGGAGTCTGTTTTTGAAGTTTTTTTGTTGTAATATTGCAACTTTTAGCTCTGTTTACTCGATTAAACAGACTTAAAGTTGCAATATTACAACAAAAAAACTTCAAAAACAGACTCCAACGAGAGACGGCTGAACTGGAATTAATTTGCAAAATGGACACCATTAAAATAGGCTTGACTAAAGACTGGGAGGGGATGGGTCATTACACAAAGTAAAACTATTTCCCCATATTTAGTCGCGCCCCCCTCCCCCCCCCACACACACTTTTCCTCACAACTTCTTGTGAACTGCTGCAAATGGACCATTTTGATTACCACTACAAAAAGTTGTTTTCTCTCCTGCTGGTAATAGCTCACCTTAACTGATCACTCTTTTGTGTGTGGGTGTGGTGTGTGGTGTGTGTTGTGTGTTGTGTGTGTGGTGTGTGTGTGTGTGTGTGTGTGTGTGTGGTGTGAGAGAGAGAGAGAGAGAGAGAGAGAGAGAGAGAGAGAGTGGGTGTGTGTCGTTCCTACTGTATTTTCCACTGCATGCATCCGATGAAGTGGGCTGTAGCCCAAAAGAGCTTAGCTCATAGACATGTGTTTTCTCTAAGGTGTCACAAGTACTCCTGTTCTTTTGCAGATACAGACTACCACGCGGCTACTTCTGAAAATTGACAAGAAAGAGCTTTTAGCTAGTGCTCACAGGCAGGTTGTCCTATTTTCTTGGAACAGCCACTGGAAATAAAAAAACAGAAATGGGGGGGGAGGAGGAGTCGGGAGTGGTGAATGTTTGACAGAATCAGGAATGTTCTCTCACTGCATAAACTACAGTGGACTATTTTGGATTCAGACTCAAGAAAGACTCCCGCTTTGGATTTTGGCATGCAAAATCTGCTGTCTCTTGCCTGCTCCAGGGAGAAAGCATCAGGCTTCCAAGGCAACAAGCAAGCAGGGTCAGAACTAATTTGGAGCAAGAATCCAAGAAGTTACCCATCTAGATTTTCATATCCCATACAATCTTAAGGAGAGTTTGTTTTGTTTTTTTTCCAATTCCCATATGTTCCTTTCATCAACATTTCCTATCCCTGCAGTTAAAACAACCATTCACTTCATAAGATACAAGAATGGCCATACTTGTCAGACCAAAGATCCATCTAGCCCAGTATCCTGTCTTCTGACAGCGGCCAAAGCCAGATGTCCCATAGGGAATGAACAGACAGGTAATTACAAAGTGATCCATTCCCTGCCACGCATTCCCAGCTTCTGGCAAACATAGGCCAGGAACACCAGCCCTATCCACCAGGCTAATAGCCATTGATGGACCTATCTTCCATTAATTATAGTCTTTTTCTGAAACCCTGTTATAGTCTTGGCCTTCACAACATCCTCTGGCAAGTTCCCACAGGATGACTGTGCATTGTGCAAGAAATACTTCCTTGTTGTTTAAACCTGCTGCCTATTAATTTATTTGTGAAACTCTGGTTCTCCTTATGAGACGGAATAAACAACACTTTCTATTTCCTTTTTCCACACATTCATGATTTTATAGACGCCAATCATATCCTCTTAGTCGCCTCTTTCCAAGATGAAAAGTCCCAGTTTATTAATCTCCTCCTCTTAATTTCTCCCCTATTAAGCCGTCCATACCTTAAACATTTTTGTTCCTTTTTCCAAAGTTTTCGCAATATACTTTTTTGAGATGGGGTGACCACATCTGCAGACAGTAATGTAAGATGGGCATAACATGGATTAAGATACAGGCAATGATATTTCTTCTTATATACTATCCTTTCTTAATGATTCCAACATTGTTTGCTTTTTGACTGCCACTGCACATTGAGTTTAGTTTTCAGAGAACTATCCACAATAGCTCCAAATCTTTCTCAGAGGTAACAGCTAATTAGACCCATCATTTCATATGTATAGTTGGAATATGTTTTCCAATGTGCATTACTTTGCATTTATCAACATGAATTTCACTGCCATTTGCTGCTCATTCATCTAGGTTTGAAGATCTTTGGTAATCTTTGCAGTCTGCCTGGGACTTAACTATCTTGACTAGTTTCCGTGGCACCTATAGACAACAGATGTTTTGGAGCATGAGCTTTCATGGGTGAATACTCACTTCGTCAGATGCATGTAGTGGAAATTCGCAGGCAGGTATATAATGCAAGCAAGAAGCAGCTAGAGATAACGAGGTTAGTTCAAGTCAGGGAGGATGAGGCCCTGTTCTAGCAGTTAGGTGTGAAACCAGAGAGGAGAAACTGGTTTTGTAGTTGGCCAGCCATTCACAGTCTTTGTTAATCCTGAGCTGAGGTGTCAAATTTGCAGATGAACTGGAGCTCAGCAGTTTCTCTTTGAAGTTGGTCCTGAAATTTTTTTGCTGCAGGATGGCCACCTTAAGGTCTGCATAGTGTGGCCAGGCATTGAAAGGTCTCCTACAAGTTTTTGTATATGCCATTCCTAATACTGACTTGTGTCCATTTATCCTTTTCCGTAGAGACTGTCCAGTTTGGCCGATGTACATAGCAGAGGGCATTGCTGGCATAGTGACGACGTATATACATGGTGGGACGGCCGTGAATGAACCTGTAATGGTGTGGCTGATCTGGTAGTCCTGTAATGTGTCGCTGGTGTAAGATGTGGGCAGAGTTGACATCGAGGTTGTTGCATGGATTGGTTCCTCAGCTAGAGTTATATGGTGCGGTGTGCAGTTACTGGAAGATATGCTTCAGGTTGGCAGGTTGTCTGTGGCGAGGACTGCTTGCCATCCAAGCCTGTGAAAGTGTAAGATCATTATCCAGATGGTGTAGATACCTGATGAGGCGTGGGGGGGTTTTTAGCTGGGACGTATGTGATCTCCTGGAGTCCTATTGGTTTCCTTCTTGGGTTTGTCTTGCAGTAGCAGGCTTCTGGTACAGGTCTGGCTCTATTGATCTGTTTCCTTATTCCTCGTGCGGGTATTGTAGTTTGAGAATGCTTGTGGAGATTTTGTAGGTGTGGTCTCTGTCTGAGGGGTTAGAGGCAGATGTGGTTGTACCTCAGGCTGGCTGTAGACAATGGATCATGTGATGCCCAGGATGGAAGCTGGAGGCATGAAGGTAGGCATAGTGGTCGGTAGGTTCGTATAGGGTGGGTTAAGGTACCATCACTTATTGCACCGTGGTGTCTAGAAGTGGACCTCCCGGTTAGATGTCACAGGCTGAGGTTGATGGTGGGGTGAAGCTCTCGAAATCATGGGGATTTTTTGCAAGAGTCTCCTTCCCAGGGGTCCAGGTGATGAAGATGTCATCAATGTAGGGTAGGTAGAGAAGTGTGTGAGTGGACGAGAGCTGAGGAAGCATTGTTCAGGTTGGCCATAAAACCGCACCATAGTAATCTAGCTCAGGAACCAAACCCTGCAACAACCTCGGATCAACTCTGCCCACAATCTACAACCAGCGACACCATTACAGGACCTAACCAGATCAGCCACACATCACCATTCATTCACCTGCACGTCCACCAATGAATATAACCCATCAATATGCCAGCAATGCCCTCTGCTATGTACATCGGCCAAACGGACAGTCTCAACGGAAAAGGATAAATGGACACAAATCAGAATATTAGATGGCTATACAAAAACCTGTAGAGAAACACTTCCTCCGTGGCCACACAACAACAGATAATAAGGTGGCCATCCTGCAGCAAAAAAATTTCAGGACCAGCTTCAAAGAGAAACTGCTGAGCTTCAGTTCATCCCGCAAATTTGACACCATCAGCTCAGGATTAAACAAAGACTGTGAATGGCTTGCTAACTACAAAACCAGTTTCTCCTCCCTGGTTCACACCTCAACTGCTGAACAGGGCCTCATCCTCCCTGATTGAACTAAACCTCGTTATCTAAGCTTGCTTGCATATATAACCTGCCCCTGGAAATCACTACATCCATCCGACGAAGTAGGGTATTGCCCATCCACGAAAGCTCATGCTCCGAAACGTCTGTTAGTCTATAAGGTACCACAGGATTCTTTGCTGCTTTTAAAGAGTCCTGTGGCACCTTATAAACTAACAGACTTACTGGAGCATAAGCTTTCATGGGTGAATACCCACTTTTTATTATGGCTTGGAACTTATCAACTCTGGATAGAGCTCTGATGAAGCAGTCATCTAGATATGGGAATATTATAAGCCCTTGTTTGCAGCACCACTGCCAGGACTTCGGAAAAATACTCTTGTTGCCATAAAGAAGCCAAAGAGTAGTACTTTGCATTGATAATGGCTGAACTTCAGAATAAATCTGAGGAACCTCTTTTGGGAAGGATGTATGGTAATATGAAAGTACACATCTTGGAGCTTGAGGGCTGAGAACCAGTCCCTCTGTTCCAGTTCTGGGGTTATTGTTGATAGTGTGACCATCTTGAACTGCTGTAGTTTGACAAACTTGTTGAGGTTCCTCAAGTCTAAGATAAGTGTGGTGGATGGAAATCTCTTTTGGATTAGAAAATAGTGGGAATAAAAGCATTTCCTTCTTTGTTGGAATGGAACCTGCTCTACGGCTCCCAGTCGCATAATATGGTTTATTAGAGCTGTCGATTAATCAGTTAACTCATGAGATTAACTAAAAAAAATCATGATTTAATCACACTGTTAAGCAATAAAATACCAGCTGAAATCAAAACCCCATTGCTGATGATTTCCAGTACCCACTTGTCAGAGGTGATCTGCCATATCGGGCAGAATGAAGTCCAAGAGTCACCGAACTGATGGATTAATTCAAGTGGCTACAGCATCTGGACGGGACGAGGCATCTCGGGGACTCAATCAAATTTTCAAAATTGTTGTTTGGAGGTAGATGGGTGGGGCATAACCACCTTTGCTGATGTCTGTCTGCATTTGGGAGGAGGTCACTGTCGCCTACGTTGTGTATCATAATGCTGTTAAGGAATGAAATGTGGAGGGCAGGATCTCGGAATAGATTGATATCTACCCTGTCTTCTCTTTGGTGTTGGTGTATAGATGACAAGTGAATAGAAAGTCGCTCTGGAATCCTTTAACGAATGAAGGGATTAATCAATGTGCTCAGCAAAAAGTGTAGACCTTTCAAATGGGAGATCTTCCACAGTAGTCTGCACCTCCTGGGCAACGTTGAGAGGTGAAGTCATGAGACTCGTCTCATTACCGTAGAAGTCGCAATGGACCGGGCCACTGTATCCCCAGCATCCAGAGAGGATTGTAGCATCATGCATACCAGGAGTTGTCCTTCTGTCACTAGTACTTGGAACTTCTCTTTTTTATCTGGGAGAGATTGAGTGAATTCATTTAATTTGAAATAGTTCATATGATCATATTTGGATAAAAGTACCTTGTAGTTATCTATTCAAAAATGGTGCATACCTGAAGAATATGCCTTGAGACCAAAGAAGTCTTGTCTCTTCCAGGCCTTGTCATATGGAGTTGTCATCATCTTTCGTCGACTGCACTGACTACAATGGATAAGAGACTAAGAACTCCATGTCCTTGGCAGGCACATAACACTTCTTGTCTGCTCGCTTCCTGGTAGATGGTATCGATGCAGAGGTCTGTCAGATCACCTTAGTTGGTCCAACAAGGCCTCATTGATTGGAAGTGCCATCTTTGCAGACGTGGAGGCCTGCGATGTGTCAAGAAACTTGTGTTGTTGCACTCTAACTTCCTCCAATGGGATTCGGAGAGTCTGCAGTCCTAAAGAAAAATTCTTCAAATTGCTTAAAATTGTCAGCCAACGTTGGAGGTGGTGGTATGACGGCTTCATCAGGGGAGGATGAGGAAACATTGACTGGTGGTGTAATTTCTTCCTCCATTTCTTCCTCATGCTCTTCTAACAATTCTGGCTCTGGGTCAGGAGGCCTAGATAGCAATGAGGATGGAGAGTGTACATGTGTCTGTCTCTGATCATTGGGCGGTTTGGATAAGTGTGGCCTATATGTAGCCCAAGGGCCCCAGTAGGGCAAATGTGGCTGCATACACAGGTACCCAGACCAAGTACCAGGTTTGCTTTTGCCCTCGATATTCAAAGACCAGGAGTATGATTCTCTGTGTGGAGCCCCTGGTTTTGATGGGGGAGTACGAGGTACAACCAAGTACTTCTCTTTCTCTCACTGGAAAAGAGTGGCACATGTAGAACTGATAAATGAAATTGTTTTTAATTGTTCACTTTATTAATGTAACTTCTGTTCACCATTCACTACACTTGCCTGCATTGTAACTTCTGTTCACTGTTTGCCATATTGTAATTCAAACCCCATTTTAAAATCTCATTACACTCGCTATTTTGTAAAAGCTTCTCCAACCTTCATTTTTGCAACCGTGCTGTAACTCTATAGTTAGTTTAATGTGTGAATGAGGCATGTATGATGATAAATATCACCTCCAGCCCAGCCTGTCTGATGAGAGGTGAAGTTCAACTACCATGGCTGAAGACCTAGACAACAGTGAAACAAAGTAAAAAGCATCCACCCTAAAAAGAAAAGGACAAAAGAACAACAGAAGGAGATCAAAGCCAGGTTCAAGCTGAAAGTCACGCCTGCAATTGACGGTGATCAATCTCAACCCAAAGGCAGCGTGACACAGCAAGACCTATAGACTTTGAATCCAAACTATAAAGCCTGTAAAAAAGAAGGGTGAGAGATAAGAGACTTTGGTAACATTCTGCTGCAACATGGAGCGCAGCCACCTGCTGATTAATTTAACAACAGCAGAATGAAGCATCACTCCATGACTAACTATAGGGAAAATCCTATAAAGCTGGACTCTGACAGAGAGGGACCTTTGAGTTTAGATTCTGCTGCCAGCCCAGAGCATCAGGTGCCACTGACCACGGACTACGGCTCCACTCTTGATTACAGAGTACCATGGCCGTATTCTCACAAGGCAACTTTTAGGCTGGTCAACTATATATCTACACAAGAACTTTGTTGAGAAAGATTGTGTGAATGGATAATAGATATACATATACATAATCATAGCAGGAATAAGTAACCTAAAACAACATTGTTTGCCTGATTATACTTATTATTTTATTATGGTATTTACAAATAATGTGACAACAATCTTGTCCCCTTTTAAGAAATCCTGACCTAGTTTTTATTCGTATAACCACAGTCATGGATGGGAAAGAGGTTTGCATCTCTGAGAAAAGGTGTGAAACCATGGGACAGCGAATTTCTGGAGTGTCAGAAAAAGACAGTTTACTTTTTCGTTACTGCGTGTTTTGAGAAGTGTTGCTCATGTGTATTCGAATTGTGGTGTGTATGCTCACATCAGCATGCAACCGGTGCCGCATTTTTCCTTAAGTAGTATCCTACAGTGGATACCAGCTCTGGAGTGCGTGCATGTATCGCCACCAATATAAGGGGCCACTGGCTGGCTCCCCCAGCCCTCAGGTCTTCTTCGCCGGAAATCTCAACAGTAGAGGGAGGAGGGTAGGGTCAACACCAGTTGCGAGAAAAAGGTTAACACAGCTCTGGCCAAATCCAGCATCATCTCTTGCCTGCCTAGGACTGATGGAATAGTGGGCAATATGAATGTGTGTACTGTAAGACTACATCAATGGCCTGCAGATATCTCGGTTAGGACATGCACCAAGAAGGGCCACTGAGGACGCTTGAGCCCTTAATCGAGTGGGCCTTCACCTAAGGTAGTGGCTCATGAGACTCAGACGTCGTAGGTCAGAAGGGACCAATATGATCATCTAGTCTGACCTCCTGCACAAAGCAGGCCACAGAAACCCTACCCGCATCCAGCTTTTTATATCAAGCCCCTAACCCATGACCCGAGTTATTCAAGTCCTCAAAATTGTGGTTTGAAGACCTAAAGCTGCAGGAATTCCACCAGCAAGTGACCCATGGCCCGCACAGCTGCAGAAGGACAAGGCGAAAAACTCCAAGGGCCCCCTTGCCAATCCGCCCTGGAGGAAAATTCCTTCCCGACCCCAAATATGGCGATCAGCTAAACCCTGAGCATGTGGGCAAGACTCACCAGCCAGCACCCAGGAAAGAATTCTCGACCTGAGCCAGCTCATAACAGGTCCAGATGCAGGTGATGATCCAACTCAAGATTGTCTGTGAGGACACCTTGGAGGCTCTTCATCCTATCCACTCTCGAGATAAAGACCAAGGTCGACCTGTGGAAGGCTTTGGCCTGCTCCAGAAAGAATGCTAGGGCACGCCGGACATCCAAAGTGTGTAGCCACCTCTCCTCATTGGTGGAGTGTGGCTTCAGACAGAACATCAGGAGGAAGATAACCTAGTTGACATGAAAAAGGGACACCACTTTAGGCAGGAAAGTCGGATGGGGTCGCAGCTGGACCATATCCTTGTAGAATACCATATACGGAGGCTCCGAAGTGAGGGCCTTAATTCCAGATATGCGCATCACCAAGGTAATGGCTACAAAAACAGCAACTTTCCATGTCAGATGGGAGATGGAATAAGAAACCACAGAGCAAAAGGGCGGGCCTGTGAGCCTAAAGGACCAGGTTGAGGGCCCACTGGGGGTACCAGGTTCCAGACTGGGGAGAAGAGCCGTTCAACGCCATTTAGGAACTTCATCCACATCTCATGCGAGACCCTGATTGACCCAGGATCCATAATGGAAGGCCAATATGGCTACCAAGTGCACCTTGATGGATGAAAGCGCGAGGCCTTGGTGCTTTAGGTGGAGCAAGTAACACAGGACAGACTGCAGAGATGACCAAGTGGGGGAGATGCTACACTCCAAGGCCCAGCAGGAAAATTGCTTTCACTCTGCCAGGTAAGTCGCTCTGATGGGCTACTTTCCAAGAGAACCTGCTGTACCTGGGTAGAGCTGGCCCATTCCCTCTGGGTTCAGCCATGCAGCAGCCAAGCTGTGAGGTGAAGAGAGGGAAGGTTAAGGTGCAGGAGCTGACTGTGGTCCTGCAAGAGCAGGTCTGGGCATCTGGGTAGTGGTCACAGTGCAGCCATGGCCAAATCCATGAGTGGGCAGAAACGCTTACATCAAATCCCCTGCCCATGACCGGCAAAAGGCATCAGAGAGGGTGCCCCTGCCGAGGCCTTAGAGAGAGCAGAACTGATGACACTTTCTGTTCTGTCTGGTGGTGAATAGGTCGACTCGGGGAGTCCCCCACTTCTGGAAGAGCGGATGGACAACCTCCAAGTGAAGCAACCGCTCATGGTGACAGAAAAAGTACCCACTGAGGCTATCCGCCAGCATGTTCCAGACACCAAGGAGATGTGAAGCTTCCAGGTAGATCGTGTGCTGGATGCAAAGTCCCACAGACAAAGTGCTCCCCAACAGAGGGCCGAGAGTGAGCTCCCCCCTGCCTGTTGACACAGAACATTGAGGTTGTGCTGTCCATCAATACACGCACTACTAGACCAGACATCTGTGGCAGGAAGACGCTGCAGGCTAGGCAGATGGCTCTGAGCTCCCTGACATTTATACGTAATGCCAACTCCTGTAACTTATATATAATGCCAGACGCATCCAATATCAGGGAGACCACAGGCCATGGATTCTGCAATGGCACGCATTCCAGCACCAGCCTTGGGTCGGTCCACCATTTCAGAGCGGTGAATTCCGCGGGATTGTGACGACCTTGTCCAGATGATCCCTGGACAGGAAACAGACTGTGGCTAGCCACAGTTGAAGGGGCCGCAGCCTGAGCTTCACATGGCAGACGATATATGCGCACGCTGTCACATGACCCAAAAATCTGAGGCAGACTCAGGCTATGGTGAGTGGGTGTGCTGAGACGCTGGCAATGAGATCTGACATTGTCTTCAACCTATCAGGTGGTAGAAATACCCTGGCTCGGGTAGAGTTGAGTTCCACTCTGATAATCCCAGTCCAAAGGATAGAGTTTAACGTTGATTTTTGCTTGTTTATCAACAGGCCCAAGGCGCGGCATGTGGTTTTCAGCACAGTGACACTGAGCTGGACTTGGGTCCTTGAGTGCCCTTTGATGAGCGAATTGTCAAGGTATAGGTAAATCTTGATACCACGATGTCTGAAGTAAGCTGCCATTACCGACATGCACTTGGTAAACACCCTTGTAACAGCTGTTAGGGCGAAAGGGAGCATCTCAAACTGGTAGTAGGCAGTCTCCACTGTAAAGCACACAAAATGTCTGTGTTCATGGAATATCGATACATGGAAGTAAGCATCCTTTAAATCAACAGTGCCAGATCAGTCTCCTGGATCCAGGGAAGGGATGATGGAAGCCAAGGAGACTATGCAAAACTTCAACTTCCTGAGATATTTGTTGAGGTCTCACAGGTCCAGGATGGGTCTTGACCCCCATTGGCCTTTGAGATTAAAAAAGTAACAGGAGTAAAACCTCTTGTCCCTGAAATTTAGGAGGACTTCATCCATAGCTCCCACCTGTAGAAGGCCCTGCACCTCCTGAGTGAGCAGGCTCTCATGAGAGGGGTCCCTGAAGAGGGATGGGGAGAGGGGACAGAAATAAACTGAAGGGTATAACCATGAGCCACAGTACCGAGAACCCATTGGTCTGACGTTATAGATGCCCAGGTAGGGAGGAAAGGGGATAGTTATTGGAGAAAAGCCAGGAAGCAGGATCCAGGACGCAGGCTGGAAGGTCGCCTTCAAGCATACCCTCAAAATACCCACTTACCACCCTGCTGATTGCAGGTGACGCTCAAATGAGCGGAGGACATTGGCTGGCACTTATAGGTCTTGGCCTTCTTGCAGAAGGGCTCTGGCTGAAACTGACTGCTCAATCTCTGGGACTGTTGTGACTTAAACCGCTTCCTGGCCCTGGGGTGTAGAGGCCCCGGGGTGTAGAGGCCCCAGGTCCGCAGGATTGCCCTTGAGTCTTTCAGACTGTGTAGCCTGACATCTGTTTGTTCAGAGAACAGCACCAGGCCATTGAACGGGAGGTCCTGGATCAACTGCTGAACCTCCATGGAAAGGCCCGAGGATTGCAACTAGGACACTCACCCCATGGTTCAGGCTGCAGAGTCCGTCGCATCAAAGGCCACTTGGAGGGTTGCCCTTGCAACTGCCAGGCCCTTGTCAAGGATCGCCATGAATTCCTTCCGGAGGTCCTCAGGCAGTAAGTCCGAAGACTTAGCCATGGATTGCCAGATGTTAGTCATACTTGCCCAGCAAAGCCTGATGGTTGGCTACTCGCAGCTGGAGGCTGAATACATTTTTCTTTCAAAAAGAGATCAAGCCTCTTTGCCTCTATTTGTGCGTGTCACATCTGGTTGACCCTACTTTTCACGCTCATTAAAGGCCGACACCACCAGTGAGCTTGGGACAGCATGGGTGTGTAAGTATTCATAACCTTTAGCAAGTACATAATATTTACGTTCTGCCCGCTTGGAAATGGGGAGCAGTGACAAAGGTGTCTGCCATAGGGACTTAGTAATTTTTGCCACTCCCTCGTGCACTGGCAACGCCATCCTTGCAGGGGCCGCCGAGCTCAGCACATCAAAGAGAAAGTCTGAGGGCTCTGTCAACTCATCTCAGGTTTGACGTGACCTTCTTCAAAAGCTCTTGGTGAGCCTGGGCATCCTCCTGGGGGACTGGGTGAGATGGCCCCATAATTGCCTCGTCAGGCGAGGATGAAGAGGCGGGTACCGGCAGGTCTGCCATAACCAATGCCTCCTCCATGGGCGCCTCCATTGACCCTCAGGGATCCTCTCCAGTGTCACCTCTGTGTCAGTGGGGGGGTGGGCAGGAGATCATCATAAACCTTGTCTGATGCCCCCGAGGCTGACTTATGCCCTTGTGAAGGTTGCGGAAACTCCCAGGGTTTTCCAGAGGTGCCAGGGGGCAGGCTACTGGCCTTGAGGCTACACTCCTCCAGGAGGTGCCACAGGAAATGTTAGTGCCCCGATGAGTGACCCTGGTCTGCTGGCAGGGACTTTTCCTCACTAGCGGAGTTCGGGGAGGAGGGACCGCGTCTGGGGGACCAGGACAGTGCCGAGGCCGACTGTCTACCCTGGTCCCAGCCCCAAGGCTCTGCTGGGGATCTGCAGGAGGGCAATGACTTTCTGTGCCTCAATCCCAGAGATGGCATTTGGCTGACCGGCAGCAGGAACCTGGCAATCTACACCTAACACTCAGCGAGCGGTGCCAGTCCATCGAGCGGGAGGGAGTAGGCCACCGTGCCAGGAAAAGTCGGTGTGCCTGTGGTGATCCGTACCGGCACTCCTGTGACCAGAAATGGGGCTCACAGGATTGACAGCTTGAATCACTGGAGTGGTGCTGTATGCTGGGAGAGTGGCTAGGGCACTTCCGGCACTAGGGCTGCAGGAACAGGCACACCACTGCAGGTCTGTTCCAATTCACTGCCTATCACCACTTCGAGCCCGAAGAGCACCGCCTAGAGTCCAGGGACCGACATCGGAGACTCTGACTGTAATAATCCAAGAGATGTAGGATAATCTGTAGGACTGTATTAAAGACCCTGACTATATTTTGTGATCCCAGTCCATGGGGTGACCCGTGTCTGAGACATGGTGGCTCTGCACAGGTGAGCACTGGCGGGACACTCCTTCTGGTAAGGAGCGGTGCCACACTGATAGGGACCATTGGAAGGGTCCCAAGGCAGGTTTACCCCTGGAGCGGGATACCGCCGAACCAGCATGGGTGGCACCAGTAGGGACAGGATGTCCTTTGCGGCCTGCAGGGCCTTCCACTGTAGACAGCACCGCCAGGTATCGAATGCCTGTGCTGTTTTCTGGGGTCGCAGACGTGTCCTGAAGTGGGCTAGCCTGCTCACAACGGGCACTGGGATCTCCAACCCCAGGTGCAGGGGAGCTACCGCACCCAGTGGAGCACCCATAGAGATACCACTCGAAAGAAGAACCTGTGGTTTATCTCATATCAAGGTGGGGGGGGGGGGGCAAAAACCTGAATGGAGGACAGAAATATTCTTTTGTATATCTGTCCCTCAGAGCCACATGCATCCACCACAAGACAAACGGTCAGGCCAACTCACTCAAACACTGCCAGCTCAATGTGGGAGAATGGGGGCTAAACCATCAAACTAGCATTGTTTACCCAGGGACTTGGGTCAGTTTACATACATTGCTCAGCTGTATACAAAATCCACACCCTTGAGCAATGTAGTGGGTTGATTTACTTTTCCCATGTAAACCAGCCCTAAGCTATTCCTGGTCAGCATCCTTTTAAGTAGGAAGAACTCCCATGTCCTATACAAATGTTTCTAACAACTCCTTTCCCCAAAATAACCCACAAAAACCATCAGGTGAGACATAAAAGAAGCCAGCAAAATGTCTTCTACTCAGGAACCTCATCAAAAACCAATCAGTATATTCAACTTTCCAGATCCATTCTCTGTACCTATATATATTCTCTACCTGTACCTAGTCAAACCAAGATACCTTTGAAAACTTCATCTGTTTTCTTAGTATTATTTTAAAAAATTTCAAAATATTACTTTGGAAAACAAACCTAACAGCAGCTATTTCACTTGTGGTATCTGTGGCAAGGTTTACTCTTAACTGAAAGATTTTTTTAAAAATATTTAAATTACAGACTGTATTTATAACATTTTAAATATTTAAACGAGTTAATCTTTTAAATTCATAAGTCTAGAAAGTTTCAGGTAAAATGTTACTCTATTTTGAAAAGTTAGTCTGTAAATGTGGTTCCATATCAAATCTGATCAATTTACAATCTTTTGCCTTGCAGCCTAAACCAGGGTTTCTTTTTCTCCATATAATACCAGTAACAAAGATACTGCAGGCCAGATAAGCTTCTCAATTAAACCAGTGCTGACCTGAAATGCCATTTTAGTCACCCTTCTGAGCAGAACTACTCTTTAAAGGCCCGATTGGCCATAATCATTTACACCTGTGCAAAGTGAATGTAAAAATGCTAACATTTCAGAAGGGGGGTATTTTACACTCAGTTTGCACATGGATAAAGCACTACACAATGTGCAAGTCAGCGGCTAATAAGATTTTCTAAGGGCTTGTCTACACTGGCAGTTTACCGCACTGTAATTTTCTTGCTCAGGGGTGTGAAAAAGCACCCCCGAGTGCAGCAAGTTTCAGCGCTGTAAAGCACCAGTGTAAACAGTGCACCAGTGCTAGGAGCTGCGCTTCCAGCTACACCCATTGTGGAGATGGGTGTGTTTTTTTTTTGTTTGTTTTTTTTAGAGTGCTCTCTCCCAGTGCTCTGCCGCAGCCACACAAGCCATGTTAAAGTGCTGCTGCGTGCCAGTGTAGACTAGCTCTAAGCAGGACCGGCGTTTTTAGCACTCTAGGCGCTCGGCCATTTTGCCCCCCCGCGCGCTGGTCCCGTGGCTCCAGTGGACCTGCCACAGTCATGCCTGCAGGAGGTCCACCGGAGCCGCGGGAGCAGCGGACCATCTGCAGGAGTGCCTGCAGGACCAAGAGACCCTCCGCGGGCACAACTGTGGCAGGTCCACTTGAGCTGCCTGCCCCCCCGCCCCCGGCAAAATGCCACCCCCCAATAATCCTGGCACCCGAGGCAATTGCCTAGGCCGCCTAAACGGAAGCGCTGGCCTTGGCCCTATGTCTTTCTTAGGAGAGAATGGCAGTGAACTAAAATAGGAATTTCTTTTCCATAGTTCGTATCAGACAAATAAACCCACTACAGCCCACAATGGGATTAATATGAATTTTGAAACTAAAAAAATAAAAACAAAAACATTCATGTCATTCTTTCACTTCCTTAATTTTATGAATTAAAATATTTAAACAAGTCTTTATGGAAGCAAAACAGATTGGAACTCACCGCTGCCTTGATATCAGATGGAAAAATACCTATGGAACTAGCACTGAATGCTAGTCTGTGTAAGAGATCATCACATCTAATCTCAGAACTGTACTAGAGAGTTCATTTTTTATAGTGGAATTCTGGCATTTAAAAAATAATTTTTTACAAACATCTGAATAGTTGTATTTATTTGTAAGTGTTTCAGAAATATGGTGGATCTCCTATACACAAAATGTTGCTATGAAGAAATGAAAGTATTTATGTAATGGTATTGACTTTCATTGGTAACTGTTTTCATTTTACATATTTCAGTTCTGTTGAACTTTATACCAGTACTGCATATTTACCACACTTTGCCAGTTGACCATATCTCCTTGGGAATGACCTAGATTTCAATAGAATAAGAGTTGCAACTCAGAATGAAGGAACTCTTACATGTTCTCACAGCTACTCTATCTAATGCTAAAATACTCAGTCTCAAAAATGTACAAAAAAGTTAAGAGAACATTCTTGAACTGGATAGTTTTAGGATTCCTGATAAGTTTCTACCCTAGACGGTGAAGTTGTTAGCTAAACTTCTATTGGTATGTGTGTGTTGTTCATTCAGATTAATAGTTTTGTGACTGAATCTACTCTAGTTTTTGTAACTAGCCTGCTGTTACTGTAATTAGACAATCTTTCTATCAGACAAGATTATAACAACTTCAGGGCTGTCACTTTTAAGGTCTGGCACCACAAAATATAGTCAGGGACTTTAATACAGTCCTACAGATTATTTTATATCTGGTGGATTAATACTCCAATGATATTTCCCCGATTTCAAGTTCACAAACTATTTTTTTTAGATAATCCAGTTTATGTCCTTGCTAAAGAAAAGTACCTTTTTTCTTCTGTTTTACTATGTCTCAAGTGATGGAATTTGCACCACATCACTAGGCAGATGGGACCAGAAACAAACAGATTTCGCTGTCATAAAATTCTTTTCAATAGTCAGTACAATTTTTTAACCGTTACTCCTAGTTTCCCCTCATTATACACCTGTTTTATGATGTTTACCTAATTGGTTGTCTCTAAATCTCCCTTGCTTGAGTTTTTATTTAAACATGCATAGTGAAAACTGTTTAAGAAAATAACTACTAAACAGTGATGTACCACAATCATTATCCATGTCCTTACTATTTACTACGCCCGTGTGCCATCAGCAACGTTAAAATAAGCAGTTATCCAGACTAGCTAATTAAAAAATATTTAACTGTTATTAATGCTGTTAAACATCACCTCTATTTACTGTTAGAATGAAAAATATTTCATTATTAATGTGAGAAATGAATACAACATCCACCTTCTTTCCAAATATAGAATAGAAATTAAATGGCAAAACACACAATAAAGGTTGCCTGGTGATAGCTCATGTTAGTCAATGGGACTACTCACAATAGTAATGTTAAGCACATGCATGTTTGCAAGATAAGGTCTGTGATAAGTAATAGAAATTGTACAAAGCATGAATTACATTTTTGAAATTCCAAGAACTCTCAGTTATGAGAAATTTAATATCTAAAGTTCTCCATTACTGAGAGATGAACTCTTTCAGGAGAATAATCTCTATCCACTTCAGTCTTTGTGTTACTGGAAGACACTTGTAGCCCTGAATGTTGAAACATTTTCAAAGGCTGAGGCTACACTGGCAGTTTTGCAGCGCTGGTAGTTACAGCTGTGCTCGTACAGCTGTGTACGGCCAGCGCTGCAGTGTGTCCACACTGACAGCGACCAGCGCTGCAGTGTGTCCACACTTGCACCATTCAGCGCTGTTTGTGAGTGTGCAATTGGGCAGCTATCCACAGAGCACCTGTCCCATTTTGTCGCTGGTGGTTGTGGGAAGGGGATGGAAGGGTGCAGGTCATTCCACTTCCTGTTTCAACCACCCGTGGTGCATCGCTTCCCTTTTCAGCCGTTTGATGCCATTGTGAGTCTGTCGCATGATTTCAGAGAGAATGGAGCCCGAGCTGCTGAGGAATTGCTGATGAATGTTGCCAGCACATCACATCTGGCAGTGGAGCTATTCCTTATGCTCCAAATGACAGTGAGAGCTCAGACGAAATAGATGCGGCTGACGCACCTGACAGTAAATTGCTTGTGGCAGTAACGGACGTGCTCTGCAGCGTGGAACGCCGCCTTTGGGCTCAGGAAACAAGCACTGAGTGGAGGATCACATCGTCCTGCAAGTTGGGATGACGAGCCGTGCTGCACAACTTTGGATGAGAAAGCCACTTTCATGGGACTATGTGCTGAGCTCGCCCCAACCCTGCAGCGCAAGACACGAGACGAAGCTGCTGTCGGTGAGAAGCGGGTCTATTGCAGTCTGGAAGCTGGCTACTCCAGACAGCTACCGATCGTCACAAACCAGTTTGGAGTGGGAAAGTCAACCCGTTGGAATACTGCTGATGCAATTTTGCAGGCCATTAATTGCATCCTGTTCAGAAGAAACGTGAGTCTGGGAATGTGCAGGACATTGTGGATGGCTTTGCACAAATGGGTTTCCCTAACTGTGGAGGGGCAATAGATGGACGCATATTCCTATTCTGCACCACCACCAGGCATCCGAGTACATTAATCGGAAGGTATTTTCAATGGTTCTCAGGCGCTTGTGATCACCGTGGGCGTTTCACTAACATTTACACAGGATGGCCAGGAAAGGTGCATGATGCATGCATCTTTCGGACAGTGGCCTGTTTCAGGAAGCTGCAGCAAGGGACTTTTTTCCCAGACAGGAAAGATCACAGTGGTGGCATCAAAATGCTCATTGTGATCCTTGGAGACCCCGCTTACCCGTTAATGCCTTGGCTCATGAAAACTGTTCACAGGGAAGCCTGACATGAGCAAGGACCGGTTCAACTACAGGCGAGCCGGTGCAGAATGACCGTGGAGTGTGCTTTTTGGCCATTTAAAGGGCATTGAGAAGTCTGTACGGAAAGCTAGATGTGGGGGAAAGCAGCATCCCAGCGATTATAACCGTGTGCTGTATCCTCCATAATATTTGGAAGGGAAGGGTTGCAAACCTTCATTGACGAATGGACCTCCGAGTTCAGCGCCTGGAGGCTGAATTTGAACAGCCAGAGAGCAGGGCGACTAGAGAGGTCCAGCACAGTGCTTCAAGGATAAGGGATGCCTTAAAGAGCACTTTGAGGCTGAAAGGCAACAGTAATGTTGGGTGCCTTCCACTGCAGTTAAGAGCATTGCTCACAGCAGTTACCTGCAGTGGTTTCATTGATTTGCAGTTTCCTATTTTTCTTGTAGTAGATGTTACAGTTTCTGTAATAATAAACAGTGAATATAAAGACAAAGAATCCTTTATTAAAAATACAGTACATAAAACAGGAGGGGTACGGTGATGAGCATTACACTCACAGGTTTGAATATGTTCTTCTAGGGTTCTGCACTGCCTGCTGCTGCACTTGGGGCACTGCCTGCTGCTGCACTTGGGGATTAAAATGCTGCATGGTGATGGTGTTGAGTGCATTGGTAAGGGTCGTAGTTATCAGGGCTGTGAGGTGAACGTACTGGTATTGGGGGCAGTTGTGGTGTGTGTGTAAGCACCAGGATCTGAGAAGGGTGTTTTGAGAACATTGGGCACCAATGTGCTGAGTTTTGGATGGCTGAGGCATCCACGGTAGTGGTCTGCCTGCATGTCTACATTGTCTGCATAGCTCTGTGTTGCGTTCCGTGAGCTTAGCATCCGATCTCTGGCTGTCTTTGCTTCCTGATCCTTTTAAAGCTACGTCTTTCCCTCAATCATGTATCTTTTTCTGTTCTGTGGAATACATGTTAATGACTGCTTTCACAAGCTGTTCCTTCGATTTCCTAGGTTTCTTCGTAAGTTTCTTAGCCTCTCAGAATGTTGTCTTGCACAGCGGACTCAAGGTCACTTAAAAAAACAGAGATAAAATGTTAATACAGAGAACCATTGTTGTAAGAGTATTTGTAGCATCATTCAAAAACACAGTGTGACCATATCACTTGCTGGACGCTCCTAAAGATAGATAGAATACAAATGGTGAGTTTAAACACACGCTGATCACAGGGGAAAAGGGTTGGCTGATGTGGTTTTCTGCTGCTGGAAATAACACATGCAGCACTCCTGGGAAAGGAAGTTTGGGAAACATGGTTTGGGAAGCAAAGAATCAGGTGCTTGGGCAAAAAAAAGCCATCTTGCACACGCGGTCGGGGGGCGGGGCGGGCTGGGTGCCTGCCTGGCTTTTTCACTACCTGCTGGCCAGGGGGGTTTAGCAGGGGGTTTCTGCAACAGGAAACAACACTAAACAGTTGCATCCTTGTAATAAAAGCTTCTTACCTGGAACGGAATCCTGTGTTGTTCCTCATAAGTAGCTTCCCAGCGACTGGCTTGCTTCTCCTGTGTTAAAAACAGATCCTGACTGCGTCTGCAAGCACATCAGCCTCTGTTATTCTCTCACAACGTTGCCACACAGCTCGGTCTCCCTTCACCTGGTCTCCAGGCTGTGAACTGTCGATATGATCCTAGGATTGGCCATGGAAGTACATCCAGTATCGCATCCAGCTCCTTGTAAAACCGGCAGGTAGTGGGGCAGCACCAGAGCGACGGTTTCCATCACGGGCTTGCCGTAGGCACTTCTCAGCTCTTTCACCTTAACCCTACACTGAACAGCATCTCGGTCATAGCCTGTCTTGCATTGACTGTGATATCTGGCCATAGATATCATAATTACTACAGCTGGAGTGCAGCTGGGACTGGACTGTTTTCTCTCCCCATACATAATTAGATCACGCAGCTTGGCAGTGCTCCATGCTGGGAGAACGTTTGGGGCGTGGAGCATTGTTGCTGATTGATTGATTGCACTCCACGCCTCGCTGAGCACACAGGAAGTGGATTTTTAAAATTCCCGGGGCATTTAAAGGATGGATCACCTGAGCCAAGGGGTGGAGTGCTAAGCGGTGACAGAGAGGGCTGAAAAGGAATCTGCGATAAGTCCTTATACCTGCGAGGCCATAAAAATGCTGGTGAGTGTCACACCTGATGACCAGCGCTGCAACAGCAGCGCTGGACTCCCTACACCGAAAGCGGAACAGGTGTAAGCAGTGCTGCAAACAGGGAGTTGCAGCGCTGGCTGAGCTTTTAAGTGTAGACACCTGCTAAGTTGCAGCGCTGTACCCCCCTCACCAGCGCTGCAACTTGCAAGTGTAGCCATGCCCAAAGTGATTATGGATGTCTCAATTGTGTGAGCAACTTGCCAGAGTAAGGAGGCCTGATTTTGCAGAGAGCGGGGTGCTAAGCACTTTCTGAAAAAGTAAAAATTGTTTAAGTTGTCTCAAATTTGACAACCCAAAATTGAAGCACCCCAAAAACAGTAGTCAATTTTGAAAATTTAAGTTGTAAAATTACAGTATAGCTACAGTATATCTGCACTATTGTCATCCCACACTTCAAAAACAACACTCTTCCAGATTTATTGCATACATACTAACTGCAGAATACTAACCAAAAAAAATTTTCATTTGTATACAAGCATTAGTTAAATCTTCTACAGTACTTTTGCTATGGCATATATTGATCTCGAAAGCATGCTGTAATTGCATTAATTTTTCCTTCACAACTGCGACTTGCATATACCATCATTACTGAAGGCCCTGTGTGCTTTGTAGTAAGTTGGACCTAATTTCTGTGTCATTTTTGTATGGCAACATACAAATTATGTCAGGTTCAACTAAGATCAAAGGGAGGCTTCAGCTGAATTAAATATGGCTACTAACATCAGAGTAATATTTTGATATTACAATCAATTTATTCTAAGCTGCTCCAAGTTTTCAAATATTAAATGATAACATTTGCACTGACTATATATAATTGTACTTATAAGTTTTAATGGGGAAGCTGGAACACTTGGCAGATTAGTAGGGTGGACAGTTAAGGCCTAAGGCAGCCAGGAAACCGCAAGAGTGCTCTGGACGAGACAAATTCATCATTTCAGTCCATCCAATTTGTATGTTGAATGAAACAAGGAGCTAATAGATAGAGCCCTTCACAGACACAAATTTATATCTGCAGATGCAGTTATAAAATCGGTATCTGCAGAGGTGCAGGGCTCTACCAGGAACCACAGAGACTAAAGGAGCAGCACGTCGGGCCATTACCCCCAGAAGCCATTGCCCTGTGCCAGGGTGTGGCTGTACCACCCACAGATCTGCCCACTGGGGCAGGCACCAGCGGCTGTCCCTGGTCATGCTTGTGGGTTCAAGCGGCTCGCATGCCCCCAGACAGGAGAGAGAGACCGCTGCATGGAAGGGACTCCTGTCTGGGAGCGTGCAAGCCGCTTGAACTCCTACAGTCCCACATAGCATTTTTCAGTGTCTGCCATCTCTCTAGAAGCGTGGCAACTGCAGCACTTAGAATATTCCTCTGCATTGCTAATACAGGACATACAGTTCTCCTGTATTTCCACAGCTTAAGGGAGTACTGCTACAACAGGGACTACCATGCGAAGATGTTTGAGCACAATAACTGAATGCTGATAGTGAAAAAGCAATCCGAGATCACAGCTGGTGTTAATGGAGCAGTATCACATAGTGGAGAGCAATTACTGGGCCTGACAAATAAGCATTGACTGGTAGGATCGCATGGTAATGCAGATTTGGGATGATAAGCAGTGGCTGCAGAACTTGCGGATGCAAAAGGCCACATTCCTGAGGTTGTGTGCTGAGCTCACGCCAGTCCTCCAGCACAGGTGCACCAAAATGGGAGATGCAGTGACAGTGGAGAAGTGAGTGGAAACTTGGAACACTGAATTGCTACTGGTCAGCAGGCAATAATTTGGGAGTTGAAAAATCCACACTGCAAGCCAAGTATCTAAGGCCATTAACTCAGTAAAGTATAGGAAATACTGGACGGACATGCAGCAGTGGGGTTATCTGTGGTGGGGAGACAGATGGTATGCATACTCCTATTTTGGCACTGGGTCACCTTGCCACAGAGTATATCAACAGAAAGGGCTCTTTTCTTTAGTAATGTAAGCACTAGTGGATCATGTGGGGAGCTTCACTGATATCAATGCGGGTGGTCAAGGAAGGTACAGGACACTTGCATCTTTAAAAACACAGGACTTTTCAAAAAGCTGTAAGCAAGGGCAGTCTTTCCCAATTGGTAGATTACCACTGATGATGTTGAAATGCCAGAAGTGATTCTGGGGGACCCAGCATATGCCTTGCTCATGCATCCGTACACTGTCCACCTCAAAAGAGCCAAGGAAAGGTTTTACTACCAGCTCTGCTGGTGCAGAATGACCATTCAGTTTACCAAAGGCACATTCAAGAGACACTGGTGTTGTTTACTCACTTAATTCAATCTCAATAAGAAAATCATCCCAATGATTATAGCTGCATGTTTTGTACTGCATAACATCTATGAGGCAAGGGTAGAAAAACTGCTACCAGGGTGGAGGAGTTTAGGTTGACCATTTGTCTGCTAAATTTGAACAGTCAGATGACACAAGAGCTACTAGAAGAGGCAACCATGGTGCTGTGCAGCTGAGGGAGGCTTTAAAAGAGCACTTTATTGGTCAGCCACAGTAGAGTTCTCTGTTGCTTTTATGAAATAGTATCTGTTCTCTGTACTTCACATTATATATTGGTACGGTCTTTGCTGCCGTTATGAATTCTGTAATGCTTGGTGTATATTTACGAATTTGATTGGCACTCTGCCTTCCACTACATGCTCTGCAATGCTTGATGTAAACTAATAAAAATAGTCTGGCTTTACAAAAATAGAACTTTATTGTGCGCAAAACAGCAGTTAACAAAATTAAACTGCAAATACACACATAGCATGGTAAGAAATACTTTTGCCAACAATCCCAAATGAAAAAGGAAGTAAACAGTAAACATGCATGAAAATAGTTCCGTGCAGTGCATTGTGGCTACACACACATTGATCTGTGGTTTCAACAGGTTAGTGTTATGTGTAGAAATAGTTCTTCTTGTTGTCCCTCGGCGTGGAGTGATGGGGTAAGCATGTACAGCACAGTGCCACATGGAATATTGGTTGTAGTTGTAGGAAGCAGCAGCCATGGCGTTCTCCAAGGACTGCAAAGATCTTTGGGACTGTAGATCAGTCATACTCTGCAACACTTGTGTTTGTTTCCTGAGCAATCCCATTATGTCCTGGTCCATTTCCTGATGTGCCTCTTGGTCCTTTTGCCTGTCCTGCAGTCACAGCTTTCTCCATTCACTTTCTCCTCGTTCACATTGTGAAGGGCACCCCCAACACCTTTGATCACTGTGCAAGGCAACTGTGGTGTGGAGGATCTCGTGGAACATATCCTCCCTAGTTTTCTTCCCTCAGGATCAGACATTCAGTGGATGTGGAGGGGTGACCCCTTTAGGACAGCACACAAAAAGTTACTGATAAAAACAGATAGATATCCCATTAGATTTAGTCACAGCAGAAAGGGAAAGGTAAGTCTCAAAACTTCCTTTACATTATTCCAACAAATACCTTTAATAAATGCTTATTGACACTTTAGCTTTAGAGTGCCTCACTATAGTACTGCTCTCCAGCTCAAACCATAGGGAAATGGTAGTGAACATATTGACACTATTTTCACAAGCAATGATTCTGCCTGATATCTCACTCCTGGGGGTGACAAAGGCACAAAAAGCCCACATTCTACTGGCATCTTGAAGCCGCCCAGGCCCAAATGCGGATAGGCTGTGTACCACAATGTTGCCTGCTGAACTCATCACAGAGTGGCATGGAAAAGTGTCTTATTGTGATGAAAGAAACGAGGCTGAAAATCTCATGGAAATACTCTGTAAACTTCTCCTGAAAAGTTTCATCGAGATCTCTCAAGAGCATAAGAGAGTCATCCCTACTCTGGTAAACAGTACTCTGCACGCCCCCCTGCCTAGCCCAACAGGCCAAAAAACTGAAAAACAGATCTTGATTCTACCTCATTTATTCTACCACTACCTGAGTACAAGGCACAGATCTGAAATGGACTGTTTAACCAGACTGCCATACAACCCTTTTTATTTTCTAACATTATACCAGTAAAGCAATGAAAAATCAATACCTCTTGAACTGCCTAACCCATTTGTGTGCTGCCATTTTTAAATAGCAAACAAAGGCATGGGGAGGCAAGGTGAAGGAACAGATGAATTTTGAGCGAAAGGAAAATTTAAAAAAATGAATAATGCATGTACACACTTACCTGAGTTCCCTTCCCTTTTGTCAGTAGGCTCATCTGGCTAGACTCCTGCAGAACATCAAATAGTTCCTAGCTCGCAGCATGGTTCAAGTCCCCTGCTGACTTCCCCCCACCCACCACCACCACAGTTCATGGCAGGGGTCTCAATCTTGGGTTCCTCTCAGGTACCCACCATTATTTGTGAATGATGGTGGGTTAACTGCCAACTACAGCACGCAGTTCATTGTAAAAGCAGCAGATCTGCAGGGCAGAACTACATTTCTTGTTGCCTTCCCTCACTTTGTGATATTATTAGCAGACTTCTTTTGCTTCCATGTTGCACTGCTGCTGATCCCTGCTGTGCCCCTTTGCCATCGTCCCCTGTGCAATCTGCTCATAGATGACGATGTTTCTATGTCTGGTCCATAGCTGTGCTTGCAGAGCCTCTTTTCCCCACAAGCAAAGCAGATCCAATACTTCTTGCCTACTCCAGGCAGGAGCAACTCTAGTAGCTTTCTGTGCAGGTGAAGCTGGCATGGTCAGCAGGGGAGCTGGATCCACACAACAAAATGAGAGCTGCTAGATATGCTCTATAAGAAGGGGAATGAGGAAAAGGCATTTCAAAAGAGACAAGAAATTTTAAAGCGGTGGGTGGACTTCTGGACTCTGGGGCCCCTGGGCAGTGGAGTTCAAAATTGTGACCAGAGGAGTCACTGTCTCAGGGACAGGGTACTTGAGGGACAGGTGCTGGAAGATTGTTAAGGTCAACAAAACTAAGCCACCATCTACACTCACAGTCCTGAGGAGGTCAACCAGGGCTCTGCACCGCTTTGGGAGGTAGTGTTACTGCATCACTCTAATAGGCCACTTACATGGGCAGAAGACAAGTTTAAGCACAGACACATGAATAGCATGGTTGACACAAGTGGATTTACGTCAGCCTAACTTTGTAGAGCAGACCAGGCCTCAGTATTGCGTGCCTATGGTATTCAATCATAGTTGTTCCCAGCTCCTAGTACTGACCTGGCCCATCATGCTTAGTGTGACGTGACAGGAATTCAGTGAACCTCTCCTGGCACAGAACTAATTTGTCCTGTCTGGGACTCTTGCACTAGCATCTCTGTGGAAGATAGTCCCTTCCATGACAGTTCATCCCACACAACCATACCAAGTTTCACATCCCAGACAGTACTGCCCAAACTGTCCTAGAATGCCACTTAGGCAGGCAGGTAGATGGTAGTGGGGATATACTTCTGATGTGCTTAACCTTTTCAATATTGCACACACCACTCACACTTCCAAAAGGAGCCCCTCTGTGGCCCTACACCAAGCAAAAGGCAATTTGAGAGCACTAATGTGCACAGCATGCATATTGCCCAAGGAGAGTATTCAGTTCAAGAGTCAATGCCTATTCCCCTGAACCATCACGTGAATACATTGCTCAGTGAGCATCACTCAAAAATATTCCAGAGGAAGCAATAGCTCACAGATTGCTTGCAGAGATGCACACTGATATATCAAAGTATCTGTAGTACAGTAACTTTTGAAATATGTGTAAACTGGTTCTAATTACCACTGAGTATCTAAACTTCGCATAATCCAGCTATACGCTACATGATGATCAGCCACCTTAGGTTTTAGCTCTGCATTAAGAAAGTTATAGAATCTGAAGATTTTAAAAGCAGCTCAATCTGGGGGGAACCTCTGTCTCAGAAACTCGAACAAATGACACCAAAATTTGCACCACAATCTCTATCCCAGTCCCTTCCTTCTGTACACCAATTTTCAAGACAATTTCTCTATGGCTATGTCTACACTACGGGATAATTTTGAATTAGCATAAACCGGTTTTATAAAACAGATATTGTAAAGTCGATTGCACGCGGCCACACTAGGCACATTAATTCAGCGGTGTGCGTCCATGGTCCGAGGTTAACGTCGATTTCGGGAGCGCTGCAGTGTGGGTAGCTATTCCGTAGCTATCCCATAGTTCCCGCAGTCTCCCCCACCCCTTGGAATTCTGGGTTGAGAGCCCAGTGCCTGATGGGGCATAAATTATTGTCACGGGTGGTTCTGGGTACAGCCTCACCCCTCCCTTCCTGAAAGCAGCAGACAA
>NC_133770.1:252722037-252765632 GCF_003597395.2 Chelonoidis abingdonii | reverse complement strand
GAGTTACAGCTGTCTTCGTACAGCTGTGTAGGGAAAGCGCTGCAGTGTGGCCACACTGACAGCTACCAGTGCTGTAGTGTGGCCACATTTGCAGCGCTGTTGGGAGTAGTGCATTGTGGGCAGCTATTCCAGCGTTCAAGTGGCTGCAACGTGCTTTTCAAAAGAGGGGGGTGGGGTGGAGTGTGACAGGGAGCATGGGGGAGACAGAGTGTGGATTTTTGGAGCTGACACTTGTCAGCTCCCTGCCTTGCAAGTTCTAAGGACTGGAAGATACACAGCACCTACCTTCAATCATTTTAAAAGTTTCGACGCCTTCGCCCACCCCTCTCTCATTCACTTAATACAAATTATGCACTCCTAAATAGCCTTCAGACCACATGAGCAGCTGCTCAACACAGACTCCTCCCACCCCCTCCACCCTGTGGTTTCTCTCTTCAAGCAAACAGCTGTGAACATTCCAAAGCAATTTCCTTGCCTGCCTCTGCTCGCTCGAGCAAACAGAGCTGTGTTTGTTTTTTAGATAAGCAGCTCCGGGGAGCCCGTGAGTTCAGCCACTCTTCCAGTTTGTTGTGAACAGGCATTCTGGGATACCTCTTAATACCCTGGAGGCCAATAACAGCGCTTTTGGTGGCCACACTTGACGAGCAGCGCTGCGTCACCAGCACTGCAATCGTTATGCCCCAAGCAGACCAGGTGTACAGCCAGCGCTGCAGCCAGGGAGTTGCAGTACTGGCTGTGCCTTGCAAGTGTGGACACAGAGTAAGTTGCAGCGCTGTAAACCCACCACCAGCGCTGCAACTCCCCAGTGTAGCCATGGCCTCAGGGCCAAACAGTGACATGCAGGAATCACTATAAGAGATCAGATCAATGTTGTCTGATCGCAGAAATGCAAGATATTCTGTACAACTGTGGAATAACTGGGCCCCAGGAAAGATTTTCTTCCTCACAAGAGGCCGGCATATCCCCTGAAACAGGAGGGCACTATATTACTAATTTTTTAAATTATATTTTATGTAACTCGCATTACCTATATAAAAGTCTAATCCTTATTTTTAACCCTAGTAGGTCTATTGAGCTCAATAATATCTTGTACCAATGAGTTTCACAGGTTACATAAAACAATTTAGTTAGGTTGCTTTTCAATTTCATTGACTAACCCCTTTTTCAAAGTTCTATGAGAAAAGTAAGGAAACATGGACGATGTACTGTTTCTATTCCGCTCATTGTTCTGTATACTTCTATCATGTCCCTCTTATTTAGCTCCTCCCTAAACTAAAAAGTAACAATATTTTCACTTGTGGAAATCTTCATTATTTTAATCATTTTTTTGGCCACTCCAGTTTTTTCTCTAACTGGAGCCAGGGAAAGGGACCTAGTTCTAGAAACATTTCTCAAATACTGTTTTCTTGCGGCCACAGCCTTCTGGGCTGCGATGTGGGGGTAGTAAGCAAAGCAGCGGCCTCTCCCCTCCATTGTTCCTAGATGCACTGCCTTAGTGTTGATTGCGGGGGCCGCCAGCAGGGTTTTGGCCCTGCCCCCCTCTGGAGACACCTGGGGTACAACCCTGGAGAAGCAGGCAGTCAGTGGGTACCCCACTTTCTCAGGGACATTGGGATTTAGGCTTTGGACTTCAGCCCTGGGGCAGTGGAGTGGCAGGCTCTGCCTGCAGGGCTTCAGGCTTCAGTTGCGCAATGGTGGGCCCCAGGCTCCAGCCGCATGGCTTCGGGCTCTATCTGGCTACACGGCTTCAGGCTACAGCCCCCTGACTGCCTCCACCAGCCACCCACATCGCCCCTGGCCTTCACTGTCACCCATCCAGGGCTTAATTAGTCCCAGGCTTGCCAGGGCTAAGTGATTCTGCTGTGAAAAACAATATTTGTATATTTGGTAATAACACTTTTCACAACTGATTTACTAATTAGCAATAAATAATTACAATGATTGGGACGTGTATATGTGCATATTTTTGTTTTTCCTAAAGCTAATTAAATATTTTAGGAAGAGGTGTGAGCAAGAGTTGGTAGCCACACTCTGAGGCCACCAAAGTGGTTTGAACATTGGCCTGCTAAACCCAGGGCTGTGAGTTCAAGCCTTGAGGGGGCCGTTTAGGGATTGGTCCTGCTTTGAGCAGGGGGTTGGACTAGATGACGACCTCCTGAGGTCCCTTCCAACCCTGATAGTCTATGATTCTATGAATTTGTCTTGAGAACCCATAGTAGTGGCTGATCCTGGTACAAGAGTCAAAAGACTATCAGGATGGCATAACTGTTAGGCAGCAATCAACTTCTTCTCTGCTAATAAAGAGGTATCGAGGGTGGTTCAGAAAAAAATTGTCGTATTCTGCTTGCTGCCTAGTTAAATTTACCAAGACCCCAAGTGCTGAACATGGAACACAAGCAATGTCAGAAAGGCTGTGTCTCCTGAATACTTCCATGGAACAAGAAAACTGCTAGTAACGGGAGGGAGGAAGATGGACGACAAACAGTCCACAAAGCAGATAAACAATTTTATCAAGTGTAGCTTAACTTCAGGTTTTTTTGAATGTTTTTCAATCAAACATCTCTGTAATCGCATCACTGATATCTTAATAATGTAGTTTCATCCAGAAAAGTTAAGTTTTATGAAAAACTCTGCAGCAAAGTGCATATCAGTTCATGAACTACAGATTTATTTTGTTGGCACTTTTATAATTGAAAAAACAGTGCGTTACTGAAACTAAAAGGTGCTTCCACAATTACAGTGCCCCATAATACACTAAACAGATGAAGGGGCTTATCTGAAACAAGGGTAAATGAGGGAGTGCAGAAAAGTTGTTAAACTTCACCTGTACCAGTGTGATCCCTGTAACTGTAGGTCACTCTATTCCTCTAATTAATTAATTAATGAAGGTCAAATGCCATCTGGCCCTGAGCTTCCTAAACACTAATGATCCATAAGTAACAGGAGGGATAAAAGGTTTCTCTCAAGTATCTTTTTCAAAACACTAATTTTTCCTCTTCACTTAATCCTAGCACTTCTCTTTCAGTAGAACAGTAGTGCTCTTATGTATGAGCGCAGATAGTTTCCCTGGAATCAGTAGTGCTGTTTTATAGATAAACACTCATGATTATGACATGGTGGTAAACTGAAATATAGTTTAGTTAATTTGTTAGGAATAACAGTTTCTGCCTTATCTGGTCATAAAAGCAATGATAAACTCTAATTAAGTCACATATTAAAACAAGTCTAAAAAAACATGACAGACACTTACTAGCCAGAGACTGATATAGAAGATGACGGGAATTGTCGATCTAGCAGGGCCAATGGCAAAGTCCTGGAGAGAAGCCCAATCACTCTTTGCTACTGGGAAAGAGGAAGGTGCTGTGATTCGTATGAAGATGCCCTCAAAGCATACTTATAGACTCCACCTTTCCTATAGGTCTTTGACTACTAGCTGCTGAACACCTCTCCTAGAGCAGGGGTCTCAATCTTTTTCTTTCTGAGCCCCCCAACATGCAATAAAAATGTCACGGCCCACCTGTGTCACAATAACTGTTTTCTGCATATAAAAGCCAGGGCCAGCATTAGGGGTATGAAGCAGGGCAACTACCTGAGGCCACATGCCACAGAAGCCCCCACAAAGCTACATTGCTCAGGCTTTGGCTACAATCCTGGGGCCATGCCAGGGGTCCGGGCTTCAGCCTCATGTGGTAGAGCTTTGGCTTTCTGCCCTAGGCCTCAGTGAGTCTAATGCTGGCCCTGCTTGATGGCCCCCCTAAAACCTGCTTGTGGTTCCCCAGAGAGCTCCAGACCCCTGGTTGAGAACCACTGTCCTAGATAGAGTACTGCTTTTCGGGTAGGAAGAAGGAGCTTTCTTTCCCATTTCTCTCTAGATGATGTGGTGGAGTGTCCACTACCTTTGCCAGTGCTCCCTTGAAAATACCACCTCTTTTTATAGCAGGCTTACAAGTCATAATTTATAAAAAACAAAAAACAAAACAAAAAAAACTATGCATCACTTAAGAAAAAAGTTTTGAGGTGGGGGTGGAGGGGTGGCTTTCCAAATGTGACCTGAGTGTAACTAATGCAGCGTTGCCTTTGAGAGTCTGCAGACAGCTCAAAATAATGACTGACATGTGAATTCTCCTGCTGCCATTTGTTACATGGAGCAGTTAATGCCAATGCACAACAATCATGGTACTTTAGAAGTCAGCATTAACTATTCCACTGCTGATCAGCTGAGCTGATAGGAAGAGAAATGGGGTGGGACTCTGAAAGACAGAGAGAAGAAAGATGAGGGAAGATAGGGAACAGAAAAGGAAAGAATGATGAAGGCAGGAAAAAACAAGAACAGTGGTGATCCTAAAGGAGAGTATAAAATCATTCTTACTTAATATGACAATAAAAAAATAAAAATACAAGTTTATTTACTACACAGGGCCACATTCCATAGTGGTTGTTTGTGAAAATCTCCCACAATCATCTGTGGGAGTTTGGCTGTGGATTAAAGATAATATATAGTCCTAAATTTATATTCCGATCCACTAATCATAATTAAACATGGAATTCAGCCTCCTGTATAGAATGAATTTGGCAGCTCTGATTTATGGCTTTCATAAAATGCAGCAGAGTAAAAATGACAGGATTCTTATTAGTTTAATTTCTGGTCACAGTGTTCTAAACAGCAGCAATGAAACTAGTGAAACTAACCACAGCTCTATTACTTTCATTCCACTGTTTGGAAAAGCTGTAAACAGCAGCCATAGCACAGGTGCTGCCTGTTTGCAAACTTGGGAAGGCTGCACTGCATCAGTTGTATAAGTAAACATGAGGGCTAGAAATCTATTTTTTATTAATTAAAAGGTTACATTTTGCAAAAGCTGATAGGTTAGGATCCCACTTGGCCCAGAAAATTTCCAATTTATTACTGGCAATTACATTTTTCAAGCCCCGTCTTAACTACCCAGTGAAAATCTCTGAATTTCTGAAAATGTCAGTTGTTGAAGAGTAGAGTGGTTAACAGTCCACTGAGTAACATGACTGATACTTCCGGAGAACAAGGGAAGGGGGAGAGAGATTTTGAAGGATGGGCATGCAAAAAGTTACACACCGTACAGCTGGGTTTTAAAAGGAAATTTAACTTATAGTTTACATACTTTAAGGTAATACAAGTAAAAAACTGTAACAGTATTCCTATTAACAGAGTTCATATTTTAGTGTAATCATTGTTTTGTTTTCAGCCTGAATGGAAAAGTGGCACACTTACTTACCAAGTTGGTCAAGCAAAGTACTGAAATGACAACTAAGCAGTTTGGATTTTTTTTTTTAAGTTTTTTGCCTTTTTTCTGTTGGCTTCATTTTCTGCATCCCAGTTTTAGGATGGATATCTTAAAGGAGCACTCAACACCTAGTTTTGGTTCTAAATTTATATCCATTTTTATTTTGTAAAGTCTGTTTAATTTATTAATTTCTAAATATTAAAATAAGTTTATTAATTTATTTGAGAAAAAGAGCAAAGAAGTGGGAGGAAGACTCATCTCCTGGCCCTCTAGTTTGGCCACAATAAGAGAAACAGTGGAAAGGTTAAGAGGACCTCTCTCAGCCTCCACCATTTTCTTTTCAAGAGAGGGAGGAAGGTGATTGGGACAGTGTTCCAACTCAGCATTCAGTCATGGAACACTGAGAAGGAGGAGGAGTAACAAAACAGGCAGGTATTTCTCCCTCCTCTTTCAGTGTGTTCCACAGAGCCAGGAAAGCAAGAAAGGACAAGGCTAGAGGAGAACAACAGGACCACTATGTCTCCATGACTCCTTCCAGGATCTGGGGAGCAGCAGATTACCTCTCCCTGGGATCCTTCCATAGTGCCCTGCTAGCACAGGTAACAAAACAGAGTTCATTTTAAATCTAGTCTCAAATTGGTGTACAAGTTTGCTGACATTTTATTTGTTTCATTAACATATTTTTAGTGTCAGATTCTAAAAACTATTACTTTTACTACCTCAAAATATTCATTAAACTTCAAAGATACAAACTGAGGCCCACAATTGGCAGATTGTAGGATCCAGCATCTGCCCACTTGGAGCAAACTCTTACACATATGAATAGCTTTACACATATGCATTATGTTCAGATGTTTTTAGGGTTATGCCATTATACATCACCGGGCACAGGAATGACTCACAAAGCACTATGGTATCCAGTAGCATTTTCAGGATCAGACTATTATAATAAAGTCTAATGTATTGTATACACCACCACATGGGGAAGAGAGGTAATGGCATAACGGTGCTAAAAATTCAGCTGGTTTTACAAGCAACAGGAGTATAACATATTTTGGTTCTCTCATTTCACTCATGTCTTAGGAATGAGTTGAAGTAAGCTACTGTGATTTTGAAAGGTGTTTGCACCCGCCTCCTCCTCCCCCCCAAAAATAAACAAACCATGAGAAGCTTTCATCGTGTGCAAGCCCTCACCCCTCATTTGATCATAATTTAGTAGAACACTGAAATACATTAACTTAGTTCATATGTAGATGAAACTCACTTGTGAGTCACTCAGGTTATCAAATTCCATTTAATGAAAATCTCATGGAGTTGTGAAAAATTATAACAGGTCATCAACAGTCAATTTATTCCTTCCCCAACAAAAATGTTAATATCACAAGCAAAATGTAAGGCTGAATTATTTTTATCGGAAGTGCTATGCATCCATTCATATGTTAACTATACTAAATATATGACAGCAAAACTCCAGTGAGATAATTGTAGTATAATTGTGTAACCTGGATATCTATCCAAGAATACCCTTCTGGTGATTTTCTATAGGAATACAGGATCAGCACTGAAATATGAAAATAACTTTTGGCAGTATTTGTAGATCTTTGTCAAAGATTTAAGCATTCTGTAACAAATTCATGTACTATTTTTGTCCATATTCTATTCTACTAGATTGTTTTAACTAAACGTTTGTGTAAATGGGTGGTACAGAAAGATGAATGCCTTGAAAATGTAGTTCAATTTAGATTTGTTTTAAAAATAAAGATAGGTATATAGAAAGGAGTAAGTGACACGCTGTAATAGCTCACTACAGCATTTATAAAAAAAAGCAATTAATTGGTGCACGTTCTGTTAAATTATTGAGATTTTAAAATCAAAATATCAACCACTCAACGAGTCAGACGTTAAACAGCACCAGAAAGATTCCCTGGCACTTCTAACTTGGACATTAACAGCAACAACTCTCCCTCCAGCCCCATCACGCGCTATACGGGAGCCCTATATCTCCACTGCCAGTGGGGGGCAGGACGGGGAAGAAGGCTGCAGGGTCACAGTCCTTCGCAGGAGAGGTGTGGGGCGTCCCCTGCCCCAGTGGCGCGGAGGAAAGGCCAACAGAAATGTAACAATCGCCCTCTCCTCCTCTTTCACCTCTCTAGTTATAGAGACATGGGCCGCCTCTGCGACTGCCCTGCTGCGTCCCATACGCTCAGCACGGACTCGGGTCAGGCTCAGCCCCATCTACCCCATGGCCAGACCCAGGAAAGGAACAAAAGGTTACGCGCCTGACACAGGATACCACAGGGACCCTCCCCCTACACTCCCAGCGGTGCAGGGGCCCAGGGCCAGCGGCCACCCCCACCGCGCTCCCAGCAGGGGCCAAGGGGGGCAGCCCTGGTACGGCTCCCCTTCGCCATTTTGACCCGAACGTCCCCACTGACAGAGGCAGCTCCTGTCGGCCCAGAGACACCCTCTCTCCCCCCTCACAGCGGTGGGAGGAGAAAGCGTCCGCTCCGCGTCCCTCTTCCAGAGCAGGCGAGAAGGGGCCCCGCAGCCGCGCGTCTACTCGCCCAGCCGGGCTGTCAGGCCAGACCCCCAGGGAAGCAGCTCTGGCAGAGCCTGTCTGTAGCCTTACCGTGGCCCGAAAGCCGCCGCTGCCCCCTCTCCGCCAAGGCTCCTCACCCCTCCGCCGCACAGAATGATGCCATCTCACGGCAGAGGCATCGGCGGCTCGCGCACAACAACCGCCTCCCCCACGCCAGCCGTCGCGCGCCCCCAACTGCCAGCGCCGACCGAGCTGGACCCTGAGCGCGCGCTTGTGCGCGCGCCCGCCAGGGGAACAGGATCTTATAGGAGCAGCGGCTTCTGCCTTCTCGGCCTGAACCAACTTCTCTACAGGGGGGACTAGGCCAACCTCTCCCGCGAAAGGAAGGGCCGAGGGCTTACGCTGCAAGGGGTTGAACCAACTGAGTGCCCCGAACTGAACCAACCTCTATAGAGACGGGAGCTGGAGGTCGGGGGTTTCGTCCTGATCACCCTGGCGAGGTCCAGCTGGTGAGGGGTGAGCGTGGCATGGGCAGCGATGATGTTTAGAGGCAATGAACCGAATGCTGGGCGAGGCATTAAGCCAGCGGGCCCTGGTACCTTGTACTTGGTTCACCAGGTAATAGCTGCCTGCCTCTGCCTTCGTGCCTCTCGGATGCGGTTAAACGCCATCGCCACTTCCACCCACTAGGTGATTATAGGGCTTGGTTGTTGTAGGAAGGCCTGGAGCAGCCCTGGTATGTTAGAGTGTGGGGGGGTTAACGGGGTTATATATAAAGGAAAAGTTATTCACTGCTCTGCAAGATACTAGGGAACTAGTGACAGCACAGAAGAGTGAAAGCTGAGCCCAAGGGAAAGGAAGGGACTGGATTTAGCTTAGGCCTAGTCTGCATATAGATTTTGTACCAGGTTTACAAGTCTGGTTGAGAGATTTAACTTTTTACCAAGCATTACGGGACTGGCACTTAAGAGCCCCAGACGATTGTGCTATGTAGGCATTGTAGAAACACAGAATAAAGGGACAGTCCCCATAGTCATACTAGTACAGCCCCTAGTGCAGATGCAGTTATTATGGCATAAGAGTGCTTATATCAGTACAGCTTATTCCACTTCCCCTAAGGGAAGTAGTTATACTAGTATAAGCACATGTACTGATAGAACTGCACCTGCAGTGGTGAAGAAGATTGTGCCACTTTAACTTTTGTATTTAGATAAGGCCTTTGGCATGGACTCATTCATTAGCGATTTGACACCCTGCTCTTTAAAGTAAGGAACAAGACCCTGGCCCCAGCATTTACTATTAGACATTTGTCATTTCTAAGTTTACAAAAAAAAAAAAAAAGACTTAAGATTATTTTAAGGACTCAACTGGAAAAATAAGCTACAGACTGTTAAAAAAAATCATTTGCTGTTCATCTTTAAGAAATGTTTTCGACTAAGCTTTTCTAGACGATAGAACGGAAAAGTAGGATCTCTTAACCAGATACAGTGGTAGGAGTTTCTGTAAACTAAAAATAGTGGGTATTTATATGAATTTTTACACAGTAATTGTAGCATGGGAGATGTGGGTTGTAGACTCAAACTCAGAAATCTGTTGTAGGTAGTAAAAAATAGCAAACTTTACTTAAAAACATAATAAATTGATTTGACTTACAGAGTTCAGGAGCTATGGTTATCCTTTTATAAATCCTAGCCTTAAGTTAAAGAAAGTAGCAGGCAACCTTCCGATCTTAAGTCTAAGTATAAAATCCTGGTTTGAACTAACCTACTTCTTTCTTCTTCCTTTTTTTGATGCTTTATAGCAGTGGTTCTCAAAGTTGGTCCGCCACTTGTTCAGGGAAAGCCCCTGGTGGGCTGAGCCGATTTGTTTACCTGCCATGTCCGCAGGTTCGGCCGATTACAGTTCCCACTGGCCGTAGTTCACCACTCCAGGCCAATGGGGGCTGCGGGAAGCGGCGTGGGCTGTGGGATATGCTGGCTGCCCTTCCCGCAGCCCCCATTGGCCTGGAGCAATGAACTGCGGCCAATGGGAACGGTGATCGGCTGAACCCACAGACATGGAAGGTAAACAAACTGGCTCGGCCCACCAGGGGCTTTCCCTGAACAAGCGGTGGACCAGCTTTGAGAACCACTGCTTTATAGCAAAGCCGGCTCATCTACTGAGTATATTACTGCCAGCTGCTATATTCCCCGTACATTCATGCCAATACACTCTCTTACCTGGTCTATATCCTTAAAAAAAAGTAGAGGTTTTTTTCCAATAGTCTCACTAAATCCCTCATAGTATATTCTATCACCTGAGAGCATCTAAATGTTTCATAAAGAGCCTTTCTGCAAACACTGCTTCCATTCCCATATCATGTGATCAGTGGTTCCTTTACCTGTGTTACATAACCCAACTTTGTGTCTATTCAGTAAATATAAATTATTATTCAAACAACAGTGACCAGTTAGCAGTCTAAATATGAGTACATCACTGATTCTTTCGTAACTGGAGTAGTGCATTATCCTCTATGTTGCACCATACTTTCCCATTGGTCCACAATTCTTGCCATTCTTTTTTTTAGTTTAATCCTTTTTAACTAAACTTTTAATTCTTGCTTACTCACTGGAATCTTAATATCAATTTCTCCATGCTCTAAAGCGTTTTTTTGCTTCTCTATTTGCCATTTAATTGCCAGATATCCCAGCTTGTCCTGGAATCCCTGTTAGAACTATGCACATGCCTGAATGTACTAATTCTATTGTCAAAAACAATCTCTTATTTATTAGATCATTCCTGCTTTCTGAGATAACTCTTTTAATTACCAGTATACTTAATCCAAAAAGATAAAAGCTAAGGTAGCCCTTATGTCCCAGATCCAGTTTAATGTTAACATTATTCCCAGCAATTTTGCTGTCATAATGGCTACAAAATTAGATGTTCTCTTAGATTTCTTAACTTCACTCTCAGGGATGCAAAAGGCTACAACCACTCTTGTTTTTTCATCTTTAGATCCACCAGTACATATTCATATTCCATTTACCACTACATTAACTCAAACTTTGTCAGTCATATATGGGATGGCTTTTTCCCCTTTATTTTATTATATAATTCTAAATCAACATCCAGAGATTATTTTCTGAGTATAATTTAGTGTCCTATAATTATAGATTTTAATCTTTTCTAGTCCTTCCTTTTCTCTTAACTCTTTTACCCACATTTTAACACTAAGAGCATGAGTGAGTTTATTGTATTTATGTTTCCTCAATTTATTTCCCAGCATTCCTCATATACTTGACTGACTGACTTGTAGTTGGAGACTAACTTTATAGTCCATTGGCCCCACCCCTTTCTGGATTTGGCTAATAACCTTTTGCTCCTTTTTCATGTTTGTGGTGGTGTAATTTTAAAAAATATATTTTTCAGTAGGAAGCAGAAGGTCATGAAGAACAACATCCAACAATAGGGAAAAAGAGAAATTCCTAAATATTTCCTACTCCTCAATGGGAAGTTGCAGTGTTTCATTCCTAGCAGCAGATTGTTCTGTGGGTGGGTATAAATGGCAGTACCCAAAACCTAGACTGCCTGCCATGGCCTAAAATGGAGTTCATAGCCAGCAGTGTTACTGTTTTTTAGCTCCTGAGGAAACTAACCAGCAAGAGAAATACTCACCAACTAAGAGTACCTATATCTTTACTTTCAAAAACATAAGGACTAGTAAAGGAAGGAAAATGCTAGCTTTGTAGTGTGTACCCTACAAATAAGTTGTTCTTCTCTATCTTAATTCAGTAGTTCTGTTACCAAACCTCTGCTTTGTTTTACCCCTGAGGTTTTCTCCTGGGTGGTAGCTTGATCTATTGCTAATAGCAGCAGTTATGTTCTGTGTTCAAAAATAATAAGATACCACCCTTGCCTCATGGAGTTTACAATTTAGTGTAAACAGGCCAAATTGTTCACACATGTATAATACGCTTAGTAGCACATACAAATAGTATTGTTGGTAGGCTGCCTTGTCCTAGCCCTTTGTAACACAGGGAATGTTTTGATTTGGAATAAAACTTTATGCACAGTTCTTTGTTTCTCCTGTCTACCACTTCCCCAGTTTCACCTTTCCCTGTTACATGGACATCTGCCGCACTCTGATTTGTAGATACAGCCAAAGCATAGCCCATGTGTGGCCTTTAAAGTGATGTTTAATGAACTCTTAAGGCTCGTGACATTTTGTTTTCATATGATGTATAAAAAGAACCTGAATGCCACTAATTTTTTTTCTATGTGTTTTTGAGACTCTGTGTAGCAAGTGAAGTTAGGTGTGCAAAGTGTTTTGCAGGCTGGGAGTCTTACATGTAAAACAAGCTAAAAAAATTCAGGAGTTCATTATGCTTCATACCAGTGTAAAAAATGTAATATCCCTCATTTTTCCCCACTTTAAGATTATCTTTAATTTTTATATGTTCTGTGGCCTACAGAGACTACTGGTTCCAGCATGCAGTGCTCCCAGCTGATGGAAGAGAGATAAAACACTATATGCTGTTGCCTGTAGTCTGAGCTGCTTTTGTTTCCTCATTAAAAATGAGAGCAGTTGTAATCTGCTTCATGCAGCTCTCTTAGATGTGAACCTTGAAAACTATTGCTAGGTGAAGCTCTGGATTTGATCTGCAGGTTCAGTTTTGATTTGCAAATGTTTTTAAAGTTTCACTTTGAGTTTTGGGGTTGAACATGTACAAATATCTAATGCTAAAGTCAAATAAGTTTTACATGTTCAGACATGTAACTATAAATGTACCCACATTTCAGAGCCTCATAATACAGTACAGCTAACAGTTTTATTTGAAATACAACTCCGAAACATAGGTGGAATATATATGTATTACAAAAGTGGCCTCCAGTATACATTGTTGTCAGGGTAGCCCTTCAAAAGCTTATTTAAACCTATCCAACAAGCTCTGGTTTTGTGTATTAGATTTTTGTATGACATTCTATAGCCTTGACAGCTTTGGGAAATTCAAAGTCAAACAAGGAACATACAAAATAAGTACTTAATACGCTGGTTTTTCTTATGGGCTCATAGCTCTCTCTTTGATTGCTAATGATTGAACAAAATTAAATTACTGAACTGTGATGTTGCACTCCATATGATTTTATGAAAATATGCCAATGAGTGTGAATATAATGTAACTGGAATATGTTTCATTCAAAGGGTCTGTTGTTAAGGTATCATTACAAAGCTTATAATCTACTGTGTGTAGTCATCCTAGTTGTATGAATGTATCAGTCTTGTATCTGAAACGAGGAACATAAAATATAACTCTGAAGTCCTAGTGTAATTAAGCAAAGTGTGGGCCATTAATGGTGGTTTAGAATCTTGATGGCTCCCATTAACTGGGACAATTGACTGTAGATGGCTTTGTTTACTTGCAAGCCTTCCTGTGAGTCAGGCCAGGAAGAATGATGGCTTGGGGTCTCACAGGACATGTGACCATGTCACCTGGTAGTGGAATTCATCTTAAACCTGGTGCTTTTCCATTTAGGAGGAGGGGCGGGACCCAAAGAGACAAGATTCCCACCTTGTGCCAAAGATATATAAGGGGGTGAAACAGAACAAAAGGGGTCCAGTCATGAGAAATCCCCTAGTTACCACCTGAGCTGGAGCACGGATTGTACTAGGGAAGAAGATTGGGCCCAAACTATGAAGGTTTCCAGTCTGTTAAAGAAGCTTATTGGACTATGTCTGAGGGTGAGATTTCATCTGTAATCAGTTTCTTAATGTATTAGGCCTAGACTTGCATGTTTTTGTTTTACTTTGCTTGGTAACTTACTTTGTTCTGTCTGTTATTACTTGGAACCACTTAAATCCTATTTGTTATACTTAATAAAATCACTTTTTTGTTTATTAATTAACCCACAGTTAATTAATAGATGGGGGAGCAAACAGCTGTGCATATCTCTCTATCAGTGTTATAGAGGGTGGACAATTTATGAGTTTACCCTGTATAAGCTTTCTACAGAGTAAAATGGATTTATTTGGGGTTTGGATCCCATTGGGAGCTGGGTGTCTGGGTGCTATAGACAGGAGCATTTCTTAATCTGTTTTCAGTTAAGTCTGCAGCTTTTGAGGGACATGGTTCAGACCTGGGTCTGTGTTTGCAGCAGGCTAGTGTGTCTGGCTCAACAAGATAGGGTACTAAAGTCCCAAGCTGCTGGGAAAATGGGCTCAGAGGTAGTCTCAGCACATTAGGTGACAGTCCCAAGGGGGTCTATGTGACCTAACCCATCACATGAACATTTTTCTATCGCCTTCCAAAAAACTATAATTCTGTTTTCACACTCCTTGATAACATATCAAGAACACACAGAGGAGAAGCAAGATTACAACGTTGAAATGACCACCCAGAAGTCCGTGGTCCTGGCCCTCTATCTCATCAGCAAAGAAATTGATATTCCTCCCCCCCAGGCAGTAGCGCCAACGTTCTCCGGCACTGGTGGGTGCCCGCCCCCATTCCCATTCCCAAAGTCCCCATGCTAACTCCGCCCCCTCCCTGCCCCATTGGATCCTTTCCCCAAATCCCTGTCCCAGCCCCACCTCTTCCTCCAGCATGCGGTGTTCCCCCTCCTTCCTGCTCCGTGAATCACCTGTGTTGCAGCGCAAGAGCTGGGAGGGAGGAGAAGCAGGCCGCGGTGGCACACTCACGGCAGAGGTGGAGGTGAGTTGGAGCAGGGGGCGGGGCCACAGGGAGCTGCCAGTGGGTGCTCAGCAGGCACCAGTTTTTTTCTATGGGTGCTCTGCATGGAGTCAGTGCCTATGCCCTGAGGCAATTTTGAAATGTGTCTAGAATGGGCATTGCGTGACTGTTGCTTGGAACAGAACCGCTCCTTTTCACTTCAGTGAATAACTCGATTCTTCTCTGCATGCGGTGAACACAAGGATGAGTGAGCGATCACATTCTTTTAGCTCAGATTGTGCTATTGATCAGAAACTCTGTTATGGAAATATCTTCTAGAATGTAATAGAGATGAAACTAGTAGGAGTCTACAGAAATTACTGTAGAAACCTATAGAATTTAATAAAGAATAAAATCCAGTTTCTTGAATTTTTGAACCATCCCATATAATACTGTGGTAAAGCTATAATCTTCTCATTCTATACGATGGTTCAAAAATTCTGTACAAGGGATTCATCTATCCAATTCTGTAGGACTCTTCCAGAAAGAAGAGAGGAAGCATGACTGCTGAACTTTCCTATTGTGTGCTGTTAATATATCAGCAGGTGAAATCCTTCAGTCTTTAATCAAACAAAATGCAAGCTAATACATTTCACCTGATTTGAGGATTGCCAGATAAAGACAAGTATGTGTTATGTTTGTTTTTTGGTTGGGGTTTGGGATCCAGTATAATGTTTTAAGTGCTACTATCTGTTTGATATATCATGCTTACCTCTTTTTCCAGTTGTATGAAATTTAATTATAAAAAGCAGCGTTTAACAAAGTTAGTGAAGATTTCTCCAATGAACTTCTATAAAAGTTCATTTCCAGCAGAGGCTTGTTGCTCAGAGCTCACGGAATATTAAAGATACAACACCCAGTTCAGTCATTTTCTCTATTCATTGCTTTTCTGCCACCTCATCACACTGCAGACTCATCTGATTTGTTTTGTGCAGTATTGCCACTTGGGCCTTTTTGCACTTTACACTTTTCTAAATAGCTCCCTCCCATTGAAAATCTGTGCTTCACATAATTCTTCCTCAGACATATTATACATTTTTCTGGAAAAATGCAGGATAGTTGTTGGGTTTTGGCTATAGTTCTAACCTCCCTCTCAGTAGAGCTCTTGTATTTTTCCCCATCTTCACTGTTGATTGTAACACCTTTCAGTATTGTATCTGAATTTTGTTAACTTGCTATTTATCTCTTCCAGATTTAACAACTATTGTAGCTGAAATCAGACCTATAGAAGTATATACAAGTGCATTACAAATCAGAATGTTTTCTAATGTCTTCTTTCTTACACTAGAAGTAAATGGTAGCTTTTTGATTGTGTGCATTTTTTTGTGTTAGATGAAGTGGAGTCCCCCCTCAATCCTTCTCCTACCAGATCCATTGTAAAATCTTACTAGTTGTACAGTGGTTAGTCAGCTGGTGTACTGACTTCTGCATATTACACTAATCCCTACTGTTTCATTGTTTGTTACCTTGGGTTTCCCTTCTGCCATCTGTTTAGTGTACCCACCTGTCTGGATCATCCCATGGTTGGAAATTAAGGTTTTTCAAACAGGGACCATGATTTTGTTATGCATGCAGTGCCTAGCACAATGATGCCCTCAATTCCTGATTTGGGCTTCTAGGCACCAGTGTAATTTAAATAATAGACAATAGTAAATGCCCAAGGGTATTCCCTGATATTAATTATGACCTAGTGAGAATTTGTGATTTAGTGAGTCAAAGTGCATAACAATGACTACATCTTGTGGAGAAATGCATCTGTGACAAATAATGATTGTGCCCAATGGAAATCAATGAGATTGCCTTAATCTGGTTTTGCCTGGAGGAGTTTGGCTATATTTGTTGTGGGATAATTGTTTCCCATGCTAAAAGTTTGGAAACCAAAGGAGAAACAGCTTCCTTACATACTTCCTCTCCTCTTCTCTCCCAGCCCCCTCTTAAAAATCCCAACCTGGTTAATTGGGAAGATACATGTTTGGGTGGAGGGTGAGTAAGTGAGTGAGAATTGAATTTTATTCATATGTTTACATAAAATCTATGGTCTCTTTTTTCCTCAAATATCTCTTCTCCCAAATGGTGTCATGCTTAGAGAATACACCAAATTCAAATCCACTGACTGGTGCAGTATTTCAGATTTGCTGTTCACAGTGGGTGTACTAATGAAACAGCAATGAATTTGCTATTTGGGTTTTTTTCCCCCCATGTAAGGCTAGAGGGATTGTGTGCCAGATCCTGAAACAATGTGAAAACAGCTTGTGGTTATGCTTTAGAGGCAGGAGTTTGAGCTGACAGGATATCTTTTGGCAGCAGTAGAGATAACGCTTTGTTTTTGTCAAACTAAATCATGCACAAACCAGTCCATATTCATTAAAGTGTGAGATGATATAAACATATTTGATTCCTTTTAAATACAGTAGTCCAAGGACCTTTCTAAATCCAACAGGTAGGTCCTTTTACATGGCTGTATTTGAAATGCAGACAAAGTCTAACAGAATCTTTTCCAATAACTTGTTTTAACACTTAAAGTAGCATAGATCGGCTCTCCTTTGGAACTCTGCGAGGTAGACAGTGAGACACTCTTTAAAGCTTAGTACATTAATTTTCTGTCCTAATTCTTGATGATGCTACTTAATGTAGTTCTCATTCTCCCTTTGCTTCTGCTCTTAGTAGGGAGTACTCAACTGTTGGTGAGCCTGGTCAGCCTCTCTCCACTGGCAAAGAGGTTCCTATAAATACACTTAACAACAGTTATTCCAGGACAAATATTGTTTTCCTCCTCTCATCCACACCCTGCCTCCGTGTTTTTTTTGATTGGAGCGCTGATTATTGGGAGGAAAAATTGCCATAGCAAAGAGCATCCATCTCTTTAGTAAGTGGTCAGTGTAAGCTGAAAAACGCCATTATAAAACTGATGGCACTTTAGGTGATACTGCAGTTAAAAAAAACCCACCAGAGGCTCCAATCAGGGAATCACAGTCCTGTTGTTCTGTGCTAGGTTACCTGTCCCATTCACCTGCTTTAAGTTGTTTCGGCAATGCAACACAGCTGAAAACACAGCAGATCTAACCAGTGAATATTCTTGCAGTACAGGAGCATTCCCCAGATGGCACAGAGGTTGGCAGTCACTCTGTGCTACCTCTCGCCCTCTGTTCCTTGAGCACAGGGGGTATTATTGGGGGCAAAGGTCAAAGCATTTATCCTCTCTGGTGTTTCTGGTTGCTGGAATGGCCCCTTGGGTCTATGGGCTGCTGAGTATACATTAGAGTAGCCCAGAACTGGAGAGCTGCAAAAAGGTCAAAGTCACTTTTGCCGCCTTCTTTTCATGGTCCTGTACTGAACAGACGATCTGGTCCCTTAACTTTTGTATTTTGAAGGTTTAAAATTACCTTAACATTACAGTAATGCATATTTTGTATTAAATATCCTAATGGTAGGTCACTGTAAAAAGGCTGAGGGCCAGCCCTGCTTTGAATGCTGAACATATACACACTAGATGGATGTTCAAAACTCACACCAGGATTTCCCTTTATGCTTAAGAACAATAAGTATAAATCTTAGTGTGAGCTTACTTGTGAGGTGGCTATTGACAGGGTTTTTTCCCTGTAAGACTTCCTTTCCTAACCCTTAGCCCCTCTCTTGCATTAATAACTCTTCACTTCTTTTCCTTCTGAATTGGAGCTCATGAGACCAACTTAATGTAGCTGCCAGATGAGCCAGTAAGATAAATCTTTAGCTCTCTGCAGGGTCCTTCAAGATCTTGATAGTCTATTACCGGCCTTATTCATCAAATATGAATAAGGCCATATCATTTTGTCAAAATGTGGATTATGCGTTTTTATGTATAATTTAAATATATATGTAATTCTTAAAATGTAGAAGTTTAACTAATACCCTTATTTGTCAATATATAGTAATCTTAGTGAAAAGATCTCAGTATGTTATCTGAAGCTGTTAATACCAAAAGGGATTAGAGAATGTTTGACTCAGGAATCAGAGTTCAACTTTTGACTTGTTAATTATTTTGTCATGTTTACTAGTAATCTTGGGAAGATATCTTATAAATGTTTTAATGAAGGTCACTGTTAACTTTACATATACTTTAAAAGCATATATAAAGGTTTTTTAAAAATATTTTATTAGGCAAAATAGACAATCTTAGGAAAATGTTTTGTTGTTTTTAATAGTGAAAATAGAACTTTCTTGCTGTGACTTCCACAGAGGCACTGCTCATATACATTTTTCTTCAACTATGCAATCTTATGGGTAGTCTCTACTAGATTGTGATATTTTAAATCAGATTTACTTCGAACAATATTTGAACATTCATTACATCTATTTAAAGGTGTCCTTGCAAAATTACTGTTTTCAGTTTGAAGTATGTAAGATTCACAATCGGTCCATATATAAACGAGACATAACATTTGAAATGGAACTGCTCTTCTGTCTCCTGTCTTCTCTTTTTTTCTACTATATATCACCTAGGGTTGTGCCTTCCTCATTAGTATGGTGATGACATCACAATTAAATCCACTGTCTGCTCTTCTGTCTGCCTGTAGCAGAGTGCACCCTTGCTCCTGCCCTGCAGGGATTAAAAGCAGCCCTGGGAAGGGGCTGTGGCTGGAGAAAGCAGCCTGTAGGCTGGGGCCCGAAGCCTCGGCTGATTGGGGAAAGTAGGCTCAGCTGTGGCCATGCCCAGTCAGGCCCAGCAGGCCCCTATAAGAGGCAGTGAGGCTAGAAGCAGACAGTCTCTCTCTGGCTGTAGAGGGAGAAGGGTCTGGCTGTAGGGAGCTAGACAGAGGAGCAGGGCTGGGGAGAAAGGCAGAGGAGCTGGGGAGCTCCTGCCTGGAAAGCCCCAGGCTTCAGCCTAGCAATAGGCCAAGAGGTACTGGGGGTTGCAGGGAGCAACCCAGGGGTATGCAAAGGCAGCAGGTCCAAACCCCTTTGCCTATGATGAATGGCTGATGCTGCAGTCTGCCCCAGTGAACAGGGGCTAGGTGGAGACTGGGCAGTAGCCTATACTGAGGCAAAGTGGGGATAGAGGGTGGGGGTCCCCTGGGAAGGGGAAATCCTCAGAGAAAGGGGTGACTGTTTGGGGGCAGCACTCCATGTAAAAGGGCACCGGGTCCAGGGAGGGACATGGAGCCAGAGGACAGGTGGCTCCCCAGCCTGCAGAGGGTGCTCCGGAGCTGGGACTGAGCGAATTCCCAGAAGTAACCAGCAGGAGGTCTCGTGGGGGTGAGTCCACTCATCCACACTGCCATTGGGATCATAACGAGGGAATATTGTCTGGAGGATAAAGTCCATGACTAGTGGTCAGAAAATCTGAGTTTCTCTATGGTTCTTTCACTGACTTGATGTGATACTTTAGACAAGTAGCTTTGCCAAATATTCAGAAACCTTGCACAAAACTAAATCCCCACATGTAAATGTATGTTAGGGACACAAATAGCAGATTATCTTGAATAAGGTTGTTTTTTTAAAAGTGAGATTAGTCATGCACAGAGAGTGTGTATGCATGCCCTCTGGGAACCTCTCCATTGGCTCTCCACAAAGCATTGAGTGAGTCACTGAGCTGCAGTGGTGTAAGTATGGTGGTACAGTCTGGTATACCATAGCAGTAAGATATTTATAGCCAGTATTTTGTACTGGAAAGACACAGAAGGAGCAGAACATGTGGCTGCTGGCAGCTCCTCCGGTGCAGTTGTACCGCCCCCAACTCTTCCATGCAGCTGCATCTCCTGTCTGGGGTCTGTACAGAAGCCCCACTGGAGGACAGGGCACCGTCCTCTGGCAGGGCTGCTGTACAGATCCCAGACAGGACTCAGCAGGCACAGCTGCATGGAAGGGCTGAGGGCAGTACAGCTGTGCTGGAGGAGTTGCCAGTGTGGGGCCGCCCAGCAACCCCACGTTCTGCTCCTTTCGTTGCTGTGGTTCTAGAAAGCCCTGTGGTTCAGAAGTCTCCGGCACAGCAGGAGGACAGACCCCACCCCCAGGTAACACGATATGGATCATGGGAAGGGGACAGGAAGAGCATGAGGGCCCCGGGTTGGAGGCAGGGTGGGGAGGTCACATGCCTCCCCTTTGAGTCCCTCCCATGAGTGCAGTATACTGGTAAGGAATGGATTCTGCTTGCACCACTACTGATCTGAGTGGTGTGTACTAAGGACTTGATTATGAACACAGCCTCAGGGATAGGTCTGTACAGCTTATTTGGGGAGGGAAGATGAGAAACAAGGTAGGCAAGGTTAAAGAGAGAAGGAAGGACCACTGGGGTCACAAGTGAAGTCAGCAGAGTCATTTTCCACATGTCTTTTTCCTGTTACACTTTGCTCAGGGTGCTCTTGAAAGAGGAGTAGCATTTAGCATATGGGAATGACATGAGGTGGAAGCACAACGAGTGGTGCACAGTTTTTTTTCCAATTTTTCTCTAGAATCTAGAGGCAAGACTTACGTTGGCCTTTATGAGAAGGAGTGAAAGACAATGAAACTCAAAATCAATGTGCTATGCTACTCCCTCTTCACCAATCCCTTCCAAATGAGGAAAAAAAATCCAATTTACCCTGCTGTGGCATTCCAGGAGCCAGTTGCTTACTTGAATACTATACAGGCAGGGAATTGGCTGGCCCTGCAGGAGTCACTCCATGGCACCTATTCCTGTTCAAAATAAAATCTAGATTTCTACAGAAACACATTATTAGACATTCACAATACTTGGTCTTGGATATAATTCATATTTCATCTTTCATTGGCTTTCTTCTCAACTATTGGAAAATTAATCTCCAACATCACTGATGTCCTGTTTTCTTGACATCAGCTTTCACTGCAATAAGTGAAAGTGAATTTAGCGTATTCTGAAAATGCTGAAATGTGCCAATTTGTGTTGCATGTCTAACGTGGACATGCTCACTAGTGACACTACTCTTTCTAATAACATACTTGACTATGGCTGAGTGAAAACTAGGTTTGGGGTTTTTTAACTTGCATTTAACAAAAGGAAAAATCCTTCACTTTAGGTAACTTTTTCCAAGATCTATCACATGGTTATTGAAAACAAGATGTTGATTTTGCCAGTGTTCAGAATTAGAAAATTATAGGGCCAATTTTGTTGCTCTCTTGAGGTATAAGAGTCTGTTCACTAGACTTAACATATTATAGTAAAATGCACGCTATGCTAAAAAAAAAAAGAGAAGTTAAGTGTGGTAATCAGCCTTTTTCCTTCACTTCTCTTTTGTTGAAGTCAGAAAAACTAAAATCACTGCCATCCATTTCCTGTACACTTTAAAAAGCCTTAGCTTTTTCTGATGTCACACATCTGCTTTTGTCCATACCACCATGTGATGAAGCCATCAGGTTTTGTAAACTGAACAAGGTCAAAAACAGGTCAGTATTTGGATGGGAAACCTTCCAGAACACCTGCAGTAAGTGGTGGTTTGATGGATGGAACGGGTGATATTATTCTTTGAGTCAGTCCTGCAACCATATGATAGGGCATTGTGCGGCTGGAGGGACTGTAAAACCAGGAACCTGACCACTTGGGATCTTTAAAGATCCCATGACATTCTATGTCAGTGTAGGGAAATTAGTCCAACTAAGTTACCCCTTTGGTTAATCTGATATGGCTTTTTTCTTGTCCTAAATTATTGTACACCATAGTGCAGTGGTTTTCAATCTTTTTCATTTATGAACCCCTAAAACTTTTCAAATGGAGGTGCCAACCCCTTTGGAAATTTTAGGCATAGCCTGCAGACCATAGATTGAAAATCACTACCATAGTGGTAGTATTCCTTGTTATATAGCTTCCATGTTCCACAATGTGTTGAATACAGGAAGTCAACACATTGCTTTACCACTGTTTTCTCGGTATTATTTTTCTCCTTTTTCATTAACTAATTGTGCTGGGGATCTCCTAGCTGCCCCTATGGCTCTACAGGCAGCAAACTCAGTCCCTGAACAACAACTTTACTGTTGAAATGGAATCTTCTGTTAATTAGAAATTTTTCTGTAATAAGGATGAGAGGAGGACTCCTAGAACATCTGGATGAAAAGGTTTCTGCTGTATATGACAGTGGACATTATTATATGAGAAAACACTGCAATGCACAAGAATAGTCTGTTCTCCTTTAATGTTGCCCTCCCAATTACTTTAAATTCAACTAAAGTGTATCCTCAGAGGGATCAGTAACCACATTATTATAGTTATGCAGCCCATTGTAATGCACAGAAGAACAGGAGTGCTACACTATGAAAGATTTAGGGTCTTACTGTTTGTTTTTTAAATTTCCCTCTAAGAAAGCGAAGTACAGAAATAGACAATTCACATGTAAAATTTTATGAAAGAAAGCTATTCATCTCATTAAACTTTTTAAAAACTTTTCTATAAAACGCAAGATTTTAAAACTTTAAATTATTATTAATAAAAAGATTAATACCATCTACTACTACTTATAGCACTTTTCATCAGTAAATATATATGCAAAGAACTCATTGATAAAGAGGCTCTGTTGTCAGACATGCTTTGCTGGTAAAAGCAAAAAAAAAAAAGGTTGACAAGATTACATAATTTCCACCACACAGATCAGGTGAAATGCTCTTAGAGAGTTAATTTAATTTTGAATCATAACTTGGGGAATTGACCCTTTGTCCCAAGATTGTACATTATTAAAATCTCCTCTGGCTTTAAAGTTGACAGTATTTCTATAATCATAGTCATGCCTTTTGTGTTGCTTGAGTTAAAGTTCTATCTACCAAATTTCAGTTCTGCATGGTTTAATTTGACATAGAAAAAGATCACTTTCTGCCTAAATCTGCCATATAAGATTTTATTCTTCTTACAGAACTTGAACTAGATATTGAATGTACATCAAATTGTTTGTTGTGTTGGGCCCCAGTTCTGCAAACATTTGCATCCTGAGCCAACACGCCAAATTTAAAATACAAAAAACAAAACAAGTACTGTAACAAGCATTTGAAAACCACCTTTTAATGAGAGGGTCGGCGATATGAGGCAGTGGACCAGAGAAAGGAATAGTAGGGAAGTCCTTTCCATTGACTTCAGTGGATACTAGATCAGTCCCTCAGTGAGGGAAAAGTAAGTGATGAAGAAACTACAACAAAATGTGGCAAAAACAAAGCCATAGCTGCTTTGTGGCACATTTCTTTCTGAATGTAGCTAATGGAATGGAATGTTGACACTTAAAACTGAGCTACAAGGGTTTTTTAAAAGTGCCTTTTATTGCTGTGTTAGTGTATAAAGATGGTGTTTGGCCTTCTTTTGATTGATTAATTTATTTATTGCTTGTCTTTAGTATTAGACATAACAATAATTGGAGGATAGGACTCCCTGCGTCCATCATGAATGCAGTAGTAGTAGTTTGCAAACTTGTGACTGGGACCCAGTGGAAGTTTAGGAGGTGGTTGAGTTCTCTTGGAGATCTCCGTGTACCAAAGCTGCAGCTTGGCTTGAAGGTCCCGCCTTCTAATAACAGAAATATCAGGTTCTGTTTCTACTTGTATGTTAGTTGGACTGGGATGATGATACCACAGTGAGGTGAATCTTGAGTTTATAGCTTTCTAAATAGAGTGACCATACATCCTGTTTCAGCAGGGACATTCCCTTTTTCAAGGCTGTCCCAATTATTTTTGGCAAAAGTGGGCTTTTCTCTCATTTGCTCCTGCCACTTGTTCAGTTGGCAAGAGCACGTGGGACAAATGCCAATTTTTATCAAAAAAGTGGGATGCGGTGGAACATGCAGGGGGGCGAGTGGCAATGCCAGCCCCACAGAGGGGAAGAGGCAGGCCTCAAGCTAGCCATGATGCTAGCCCTAGCTTCACGCAGGGAGGCAGGCAGCGCTCATGCAAGCAGCAACACAAGTAATTGATCAGATGCGTGTTAGAGAAATGCACTCGAATTAAGCATTAGACCTTCAGTTGCACAATGAAAAATTGTAGCCAAGCAAATGTACTGGATAGAAAAGACTTTCTTCACATTGCTTACCTTGTTGTCTCTGGTCCTTGAGGTGGTCTTTCAGGGGTGGGAAGGTCCTCTACTGCCCCTGACTGGCTGCTTTTTTGTTTTGTTTTGTTAGCCCCTGGTCAGGACAGCTCTTGACCCTGGCCTCTAGTTAGGCCTAGTGGTCTGTTCCCTTTGGGCCATGTTTCTGGAGGCAGCCTGAAGAAGCATTGCCCCTTCACTGTTCCAGCCTTTCTGCCTCACTTCTCTGAGCTTTCTAATTTTATAGCAGGCCTTGTTTCCCCTATTGGTTGCAGCTGAGGGTGTCTGCCTTCATGATTGGGAGTTGTAGCAGCAGCATGGGGGTGTGGTCAGGCTGCTTGCCTGTAGGCAGGAGTGGCACAGCTCCCCTCCCTCTGCTCAGTATGCTGTTTGTAGACCTCATTACATATCCACATCCTCAAGGCCAAGGCCCCACTTTGGCTGGCATATACTACCTCTCTGGACAGGAAATCGGTGTTATGGTGCCACCTTCCTGCCCATCGGTGTTGTATCCGAAAGGCACAAGGCTGTAGTGACAGGCACCACCTCATGATCCTTGGGTTTCTCTTCATCACATTTAGCCAGACCAGGGTGCATGGGCTATAACTAGCGTGAACTTATTTCCTAGGAGATAGAGAACCTATGGTACTATTGCCCATTTGGCAGGCAACCACTCCTTGATCACAGAGTACACTTTCTCTCAGGGAAAGAGTTTCCGGATTACATATACTTTTCCATTGATATCTTGAGAAAGGACTGCCCCTAGCTGTACCTCTGATGCTCCATTTGTAATATAAACTCTTTCAAAGTTCGGCATATACAGCACTGGGTGCCTCCAGAGTGTGGTCATGAGTTCTTGGAAGGCCTTTTCACGGGTGGATGTCCGTAACACCCATCTTGAGACAACATCCTTAGTCAAATCTTTTAGCGAAGCTGCTACAGTTGCAGAATGAGGTATGAATCTGTGATAGTAGCCAGCTAAGCCAAGAAAGGCACACACTTGCCTTTTGGTCATGGTGGTATTGTATCCATGTAAGGCATGAACCTTGTCCACCAACGGGCGGACTTGTCCTCCACCAACTCTGTGTCCCAGATCATCAGCTTGTTCCTTCCCTATTGCACATTTAGTTGGGTGTGCTGTTAACTCAGCTTCTCTCAGTGATCTTAGGATAGCAGATACCTTGTCCAGATGGCAACCCCAATCTTTGCTGTAGACAATTATGTCATCCAAATTTGCCACTGCATATTGGCTGTGTTGTTGGAGCACTCAGTCCATCAAATGTTCAAAGGTGGCTGCTGCCCCATGCAACCCAAAGGACATGGTCTTAAAATGGAATAGACTGAGCATAGTAGAAAAGGCTGTCTTCTCCTGAAACTGGTGTTAAAGGGCTAATACCACATTGTCAAATCTAAAGTGGTGATATATTGGGCTTCTCCCATTGGTCTATGAGTTCATCCACTTGGGGCATGGCATCTGCATCAAATTTAGAAATTGTATTCACCTTCCTGAAATCTCTGCAGAAATGTAGTGAGCAATTCGGCTTTGGGGCCAGGACAATAGGACTCCTCCATTCACTCTGGGACTCTGTCACCTCGAGTTCCAACATGGTCCAGATCTCTTTCTCGATTGCTCCCCTGAACTTGTCGGGGATTGGTCAGAGGTCTTCTCCTATTACCTTACCACCTTATGTATTAATACAGTGTTGTGTTAGAAACATCTTCCCAGGTAGGGCCGAGAATACCTGTGGGAAAGTGGCCACCAGCTGAATTGCCTGTTCCCTTTGCTTATCATTTAAGTTCTTCTCAAGGATCACTGAACCTTCTTTTAGGCAGTCTACTTTGGGGTCCTAGTTCCTGTTCCCCTCTGGGTATGGTGTGAAAAAGGGCTTTCCCTGGCTTTTCAGGGCTTCGATAAATTTATGTGGTAAGTTGCGTGTGGGTGTGTGTTTTTTTTTGTTTTTGTTTTTTGGTTTTTTCCCTATTTTCCTGGTTGTCTGATCAAGTAGTCCAGTCCCCACTTTCTTTATCACTTCATAAAGGCCTTGCCATTTGGCCATTAGCTTTCATTCCAAGCTTGGAAGAACCACTAGGACTCGGTCACTTGGTTGAAAGACACATACCCTTGCCCTTTTGTTATACTGTCATTGTTGTTCCGGTGCTTCCTTCAGCTTTTCTCTAGCATATGCCTCCATAACCTCCAGTCTGCAATGCAGCTTTAACACATATTGCACCACATTTTCAGCTCTGTGTTTTGGCTTTTCCAGGTTTCCCATACCAGGTCAAGTATGTCCCTCGGTTGTCATTCTTACAGCAGTTTGAGTGAAAAGCAGTAGAAGTTTGGGGTTCAACTCTGAGGGTGAAACGTAAGGCTGGGAATAGTTGGTCCCAATGTCTGGGGTCCTGGGCAATGAAATTCTTGAGCATCCTCTTAAGTGTCTGGTTGACTTTCTACTAGATTATCCCTTTGAGGGTGGTACATGAATGTATGCAGAGCCTTGACTTGTAATAGTTCCCATACTTCCTTCATCAGCCAGGATGTGAAATTCATCCCCTAGTCTGTCTGGACCTCTTTGGGAAACCTGACTTGTGCAAAGACTTTCAGCAGCTCATTGGTGATAGTCTTCGCATTCGTAGAATGTAATGGTATGGTCTCTGAGTACCTGGTTGCATAGTCCATAGTGATTATGTGCTGATGCCCCAAGGTGCTTTTTTCTAGAGGACCTGTAAGGTCAATTCCCACTCTTTCAAAGTAGGTCTCCACCAAGGGGAGAGGTACTAATGGGGCCCATGGGATTCCCTTGGGGATGTCAGTTGGCATTCAGGACAGGAGTTGCAGAAATTCTCAGCTTACTTTTAGCCAGGAGTCTTCAAGGATCAGGCCAGGATCCTAGACTGCATCTTTTCTTTCCCTAGGTGTCCTGTGCCTGGGGTCGCGTCTGCCAGGTGCAGCAACTCTCAGCGCTATATCTGAGGTATTAGCAGTTGCATCCTTATCTCTTGTGTCTGCTTGTCTTGGTCTATGTAGTATAATAAGTCTGAGGGCAAAGTGTGAATAGTGCTAGGCATTTAGGGGCTCTACATCTTCTTCATCCTCCATAGCTGTTACCTGGGATAGCCCACACTGAAAATACCAAGGGCAGGATGCAAAAAGGAGAGCAGATTCTCCCAAAATTGTTGGTTAACACTGAATTTAGACTCACCAACCAGAACCAGTCACAAACTGTGCTTCTGATTTCCTGCACTGGTTATCGGGAAGCTGAAAAAAAATGACATGGCTCCTTTTATTGCATTCCAGTTCTCTGGCTCCCAATCAGCACATGGGTCCAGTAAAGTGATAAGTTATTAAAAACTCTGCTCATTATACAAAATGTTCTTCTGATCCCAAAGGACCAACTACGTTACCAAATCAGTATTAGTTTGGCTCTTCTCCAAAATACCATACTGACAACCAATCCTTTGGTATCTAAAACTAAAGGTTTATTATAAAAGAGCAAGAAGAGAATTGTTAAATGGTAAAGCAATCAGATACTTCTGAGTTAGTATATCAGATTCTTAGCAGCATTGGTGAGTTTGCTGTCTTGAAAGTCCCTCTGGAACATAGCCACAGCTTGAATGGGTCATTCTGTCCTTTTTTTAATGCTTCAGTTTATAGAGAAGTTGATCCAGAGGTAGGAAGCAAGACTGAAGACAAAATGGAGATGATGCAGCTCTCTCTTTATATCCTTTGTCATGTGATATACTACTTTTGTCCCAAACACAAGCTTCACAGCACATGGCATGGAAAAGCCTTAGAGTTCTCTGTCCACAGGCATGCCCCTACATGTCTTGCTGACTCGTAAGGTGTAGCCCCTGGCTTCTTTCAATGGGTTCATCGTACAGCTGATTTCCCTTGATGGGCCATCAAGCAGACTTAGGCCTGGTCTACACTATGGGTTTAAACCGATTTTAGCAGCGTTAAACCAATTTAACGCTGTACCCGTCCATACAACAAGGCCCTTTATATCGATATAAAGGGCTCTTTAAATCGGTTTCTGTACTCCTCCCCAACGAGAGGAGTAGCACTAAAATCGGTATTACCATATCGGATTAGGGTTAGTGTGGCCGCAAATCGACGGTATTGGCCTCCGTCTATTATGGGGAGAGGATTCAGTGCTAACAGAACTACATTCCAAAAGATGAAATGAAAAAATATTTGAAAAAATTCCAAGGCTAGATGAGACAGCGGGACTCAGTGCAGTGCAGAGTGAAGTTAAGGAGCTCAGACTCAGCCTACCAGAAAACCAAAGAAGCAAAGGAAGGTTGGGGCAGGGCCGAAAACATGCCACTTCTATCTGAGCTGCATGCATTCTCGAGGGGTCCACCACTACACCACCCTGTCCTGGATGCAAGAGTGGGGGTGGTAACTCAGCCATAGCTGAGGATTCTGTGGACGGGGAAAAGGAGGAGGAGAAGAGGAGGACAAGCTGCTGAGCACACAGCACTCGTTAGCCCCAACAGCCAGGAGCTTTTCTCACCAGACAGAATTACCCCTCCCATCTCCAAGCCCAGCACAGAACATGAAGCGCATATTCTGGTGAGTGTACCTTTGTAAATATAAAACATGGTTTTAAAAGCAGCGTTTTATGATGATTTGCCCTGAGGGTTGGGATGCATTCGCAGCCAGTAAAGTTACTGGAAAAGTTTGTTACGGTGTCTGGGATGGGTGGAAATCCTCAAGGGATCTCCATGAAGCACTCCTGGGAGGTACTCCAAAAGCCTTTGCAGAAGGTTTCTGGGCAAGGCAGCCTTGTTCCGTCTCATGGTAGGACACTTATACTTTCAAGTAATACGGGTATCATTGCATGGACAAGCATAGCTGCGTAGGTCCCGGTGATGCTGGCATTCAAGAACATCCGTCTTCTATCTCACTGGTTATCCTCAGCAGAGTGATATCGTTCATGGTAACCTGGTTGAATTCAGGGAATTAAGTTGACAGAGATGGCCATTCCTACTGGCTGTTTGCTGTTGCTTAAAAGAAATCCTTCCTTGCAGTAGCAAGCGAGGGGAGGAGAGGAGAATAGCACTGAGCTTTTCCGCATTGGCTATCAGGGATCTTCCCTGCTACACCACACAGTGGGGGGCAGGGGAAGGGTAGTGAATTAGCAGTGATCTTCCATGATACCAGCCATGCGGTGGGGGAGGGTAAAGCGATCATCCCAAGAATGGAGGGGGACATGGCTTCTGCGCTGCATGTTAACAGGAAAGAGCATCACTGAATGGAGTTGCTTGGTATTTGGGAAGAAGGCATGTGTATATGAAGGCTGCAGAAGCGAAAGACAATGGCTTACCATGGCCGATGCAAGCTGAATTCTGATGCCGGGCCTGCGTCTGTGAGTCTGTAACACCAGAGCCACAGGCACTCATATTCAGATGCAAATGCGACCTTGTAGTGAAATCACATGTGCTATGTAAGGTGAATAGTGTTGTTCACTGTGAAAGAGTATAACCATTGTTCTGTAAATGTATCTTCTCCCTTTTTCCCTCCTCATGCAGCTGCAAAATTTTCAGCCTCCCTACTCCATCTCAAAGGCTATCTCAGATAAGTGGAGAAGAGATGTGAGACGAAATATTCTCGGAAATCATGGAAGTGACGCGCAATGAAAGAGCTCATCTGAACGAGTGGAAGGACGTGGTATCAAATTACAGGAAAGATAGCAGTGAACATGAGGAGACTTGGCAGCAGGAAGATCAGCAGTGGCGGGATGCAACGCTGGGGCTGCTGCGTGATCAAACTGATATCCTCTGACGTCTGGTGGCTTCAGGAAGAGCAGCAGGGTCACAGAGTGCTGCTGCAGCCCCTGTGTAACCACCTCACCACTCACGTGTTCCATATCTTCCTCACCCAGACGTGTAAGAACCGTGGGGGAAGGCTCGTGCACCCGCCCATCCACCCCCATGGATAGCCAACAACAAGGCTGTCATTACATTGAAATGTTTTTAGTACATTTTCCTCCTCTCTATCCTCCTCTCAACCACACCGAGATATCTTGTCATTTCTCTCCCCTTTTTATATGACTTTTAATAAAGAATACATGATTTTTAAATGATAGTGACTTTTTTCCTTAAGCAAGCTGTAATCAAAGGGGGGGTGGGTTGCTTATGGGGAATGAGTCATCAAGGGGAAACGAACACAACAGTTACACCCTGGCCTGTGATGAAACTCATTTTCAAAGCTTCTCTGATGCACACCGCTTCCTGGTGTGCTCTTTTAATCAGCCTGGTGTCTGGCTGCACGTAATCAGCGGCCAGGTGATTTGCCTCAGCCTCCCACCCCGCCATAAAGGTCTCCCCTTATTCTCACACAGATTGTGGAGCACACAGCAAGCAGCAATAACAAAGGGACACTGGTTTGGCTGAGGTCTGAGCGAGTCATAATGTCGCCAAATGCACTTCTACCACCATTCTGCACTTGCTCAGCCTGTAGTTGAACAGCTCCTGACCACTGTCCAGGCTGCCTGTGTATGGCTTCATGAGCCATGGCATCAGGGTAGGCTGGTCCCCCAGGATAATACAGGCATTTCAACATCCCAGCTGTTGTTTCTGGTCTGGAAGAATTCCCTTGCTGCAGCCGTTTAAACAAGTAGTGTTCCTGAAGACACGAGCGTCATGACCCTCCCAACCATCCCACGTGGATGTTGTGAAACGTCCCTTGTGATCCACCAGTGCTTGCAGCACCATTGAAAAGTACCCCTTGCGGTTTATGTACTAGGTGCCCTGGTGGTCCGGTGCCAAGATAGGGATATGGTTCATCTATCGCCCCTCACAAGTTAGGGAATCCCATTGCAGCAAAGCCATCCACTATGACCTGCATGTTCCCAGAGTCACAACCTTTCGTAGCAGCAGCTTAATGATTGCTTTGGCTACTTGCATCACAGCAGCCCCCACATAGATTTCCCACTCCAAATTGATTCCCAACTGACCAGTAGCTGTCTGCCGTTGCAAGCTTCCAGAGGGCTATTGCCACTTGCTTCTCCACTGTGAGGGCTGCTCTCATCTTGGTATTCTGGCATTTCAGGGCAGGGAAAGCAAGTCACAAAGTTCCATGAAAGTGCCCTTACGCGTGCAAAAGTTTTGCAGCCACTGTGAATCGTCCCACACTTGCAAAACTATGCAGTCCCACCAGTCTGTGCTTGTTTCCAGACCCAAATCGGCGTTCAATAGCTAGAACCTGCCCCATTATCAGCAGGATCTCCAAAGCGCAGGGGCCCACTTTGAGAGAATTCTATGTCCTGTCCTCATCACTCTCGTTGCCGCGCTGCCGTAGCCGCCGCCGCCTCCTCGCCTGGCTTTGCAGGTCCTGGTTCAGCATAGACTGCACGAGAATGCGCGAGGTGTTACAACGTCCACAAATTGCAGTATTGATCTGAGCAGGGTCCATGCTTGCCATGGTATGGCATCTGCACAGTTCCCCAGGAAAAGAAAGCACGACGAAACGGTTGTCTGCTGCTTTCAGGGAGGGAGGGGTGAGGCTGTACCCAGAACCACCCACAACAATGTTTTTTGCCCCATCAGGCACTGGGCTCTCAACCCAGAATTCCAATGGGCGGGAGAGACTGCAGGAAATATGGGATAGCTATGTGATAGCTACCCAGAGTGCAACGCTCCAGAAATCGATGCTGGTCTTGGACCATGGACGCACACCACCGAATTAATGTGCCTAGTGTGGCTGCGTGCACTCGACTTTATACAATCTGTTTTACAAAACCGGTTTATGTAAAATCGGAATAATCCCGAGGTGTAGACGTACCCTTAGTGCTGATACCCTTCTGTCTGGTAGTGTCACCCAGAAACACTGCACAAGTCTGAAATACACATGTACCACACACATTTATAACTTGCAATACAAAGATGATGCAAATATATAAACAAGATTATCATACTTGGTAAATTGTAACATTTTCATTGATACCTTAAATGGCATAACTAGGAAGATTCATGCAATTTTATTATATTGGTATCAATAATATCCTGAAGTGTCTCACATATTCCATGTAGCATCACAATGGCTACCTGCTTGAAGGTTCAGCACAAGGTCTCATAGTTCCTTTGTCCCACCTGGAACTCCCAAGAATCCAGTTAGCTTTTCCAAATCTAGTTGCAGTGGGGGCAATGTGGATGGCCTTTTTCTGGCCTCCACTCTCTCCTCACTACCCATTTTTCCTTCTGAGATTTTCTTTCCTTTGGTTAGAAAGTAAGAAGGTCAGGATCCTTTAAAGGGGAATAGGATGCTTAAAACCTCTTCTGGAGTGTCTTCCTCAAGTTCCAGGGTTAGGGGAAGATTCTGAAAGAGCTTGGGGAAATATGGCCAGTCTCAACCTAATGTAATGGGGTAGGGGTAGGTCTGTAGATACACATACCTTCATCTGGTCTTGGTGCCCATCAGCAGTCAGTTTTACTGTCCTAGAGGGATACCATAAAACATCACTACGGATACATTTCATAGTGTTTTTTATGTCTCAGGTTTCCTTGTCACCTCAGCTATCCAGTTTCAGACGAATTTCTGGTAACACCCCAAGTCTACAAGCGCTGGAATCTGTTGGCCTTCTGCTTCAACTGGGATTGTGAGTTTCCCTAAACTTTTCGTGCAGGCCCTGTTCTTGCCAGTCTAGACCTGTCCAAAGTTAGACTCCATGTAGGGCAGTCTCGAAATAGGTGCCCCTGTTGTTCACAGGAACAACAAGTTATCACTTCTGCCCCTTGGTTTCTAGTGGCTCTGTCACCTTCTTTCTGGGTTTTGGTGGGTCCTTGCACCTATGCAGGTATGGTACAAGGAGTTGGCAGGGTATTTAAGGGCACGGGTTTCTTGTCACAGGGAAATCTTACCCTGAGGTGCGCCCCTGTCTCTTATGCTACCTGTTGACCAGCCAGTTGCCTGGGCTTTCCTGGGATTTATCCAAGAGGTACCACCACTTTTGGATCCCTGGCCCATCTCCTTCCCTGGTGTATCTAGAGCTATAATTTTCCTCCATGGCGGGTCCTCTAATGGCTTGAGTAACCATATGGTCCTCCATGAGGCAAGTGGCCTAAGCTAGGGTTACTGGCTGGTGCCTACAAGCCCAATCTCGGCCATTGGGCAGAAGGATCTGTATGAATTGTTTTAGGACCACAAGTTCGGCTATCTGGGGTCCCATCTGGGTCTCTGGTTTTAAGCAATGCCAATAGAAATCCTTAAGCCTTTGAGTGACTGTCCGAGGTCATGCCTTGGGGGGTAGTTCTCATTGCTAAAAAGCTGGCCGTAGACTTCTTTGTCTAGGCCTAGCCTGTCTAATGTGGCTCCCTTCACCTGGTTGTAATCTTGGGCTGCTGTGTTGTCAAGTTCCTGATATGCAGTTTGGGCATCCCTGATGAATGGGATGGCAAGGCAGATCACCCACTGAGCCTGGGGCCACTGCGAAGTTGTGGCTACCCTCTCAAAGATTATCAGGAACGATTCTGGGTCATTGTTGTCATCTTAGAAATAATCAGGGCTGGAGCATTTCCCTGATTAATGGTGACGCATTTCCCATAGTGGTGGGACTCTGAGGGGTAGCAACTGGTACTAGCCTGGTAACCTTGTAACAACTGTTGCTGATGGGCTGCCATCTGCTCAAACAGCTGTTATTGCCTCTGTTGTTGTAGTTGTTGGGTTCTTGACTCTGCCAGCCACTCCAATAGTTGATTCATCTCCATAGCCATCTGGCATACAGGAGATGAGAGAATGAATTTTAAAAAATTATTTTTCTTCCCTTCTCTGCAGGGAACAGTCCAGAGCACAAGGCCCACTTTTAATACCACGTTGTCACCGGTTCTTGAGGTTGTCTTTCTACCATTCCCTGACTGGCAATCTTTGGTTAGCCACTAGTCAGGGCATCTTATGGTCCCTGGCCTCTAATTAGATCTGGTGGTCTGTTTCAATCCCTTTGGGCCATGGTTCTGGAGACAATCTGGTGCAGGGGCGTTGCCCCTTTGCAGTCCTAGGCCTTCCTCCTTCTTTCACCCAGCGTTCTCATTTTATATCAGGCCTTATTGCTCCTCTTGATTGCAGCTGAGGGTGTCTGCCTTCATGACTGGCAGCTGCATGGGGATGAGTTCAGGTTGCTTGCCTAGAGGCAGGAGAGTCTCCCCTCTCCATTGTGCCTCTGCTTATTATGAAGTTTGTAGACCCCCATTACCTTGGTCAAAATGTCCTTATTCTAGCTAGTGCTTATCCTATGCATATTTGTATGCAACTGCTGATAAGGAGGTTTTGTTTGTTTGGTCAACTTATTTGAAACAAAGAGGATAGCATACAGAAGTAAAAGGTTGGACAATTCTAAGTAGGAATACTCAGAGTAGCAATAGTTCTATGGCATTTAATTTTTCAGGCTTTATGACAGCTTTCAGGATTTGTGTATATATACCTTTTCTTTGATTCCATGCAGACAGACTGTTTTCTTCCAATATGAGATCATTGTCTCCTTTCTGAATAATATCTGACTTTGCCAGAATAACAGTTTTGTCAGTGATTTGCTCTTTCTAAGACTTTTGCCTCTCCAAATGCTATCTTACTAGTACAACAGGCTTTGTTAATTGATTTTTAGAGAAGCGTATAAAATATGAATTGGTATTCTTTTGAAGCTTTGATCTTCAGAGAGGTTTCTCCCCCACTTTCATGCACTGTACTTGGTAGATGCAGATTCAGATTTATTTGAAAGGATTTTAAACATTTTTCATCATACTCTTACACATGAGAATCATTGTAACCCTAATCAACCCTAATACTTTGATAAAATATGGATAACTAGGCACTATTGGTCATATATTTGGGAAATGTCACTGGATTCAAACTTTTGGAAAGAGAGGTTTGACTAGATTTCTCATCGTTTTCTTAGATACATAGTCTTGTGATTAAGTCATTGGACTGAAAGAAATCTGTGTTCAGTTCTTAGCTCTTTTTTTTTTCTGCTGTAACCTTGTGCATGTCGTTTAATCTCTCTATGCCTTGATTCTCCAGCTGTAAAATATATATTATAATTCCTTTCTCTCACCCTTTCTTGTTTATTTAGCCTGTAAGCTCTTTGGGGGCAGAGATTACCTCTTACTTTGCGAATGCACATCACCTTACATAGTAGGCCCTGATCGCAGTTAAGAACTGTTGATACTACTGTAATACAAATAAGTAGACTGTGCTATATCTGCCTCTCCTATTTTGCAAGTAGAGACAGAGAAAAGAGGTTTCACACGGGTGTGTGTGTGTGTGTGTGTGTGTTAGGGATGTAAAATATTAAACGATCAAATGGTTAACCGGTAAGCATCAGTCTTACTAGTTAACCCACCTTAACAATTAACCCTCAGCTCCGGGGATGGCCGGAAAAGCCCGATGATGGCCCGCGGATGGATGGACAGAGCGACCCCAGCCCTGGGCCAGCTGGATGGAGAATCCCCAGCCCCTCTCCCTTTAATTGATTAGCCAACTAAAGTATATCATTTTAATCATTTAAACAGTTAACTTCTTTTAAACAATATTTACATCCCTAGTAGGTGTGTGTATTTTAAACATCTCCTCATTAACCACTTGTAGTTCTAATCAAGTATCACTTTGTAGGTGTTCTGTCTGTAGTATTAGGCCCATATTGTCACCTTGGATTTTGTGCCAGGAGGGAGAGGGAGGCACAAAAGTAGAAAAAGACAAACTTCAGTTGCTCAAATCAGTTAGAGGGAGGAAAGTTGAGCCAACGTCAGCCTCTCTCGGCATCCCACCCCTTGTATACACTACAAAATTAAATTGACTTAAGTTATGCCGACCTACAGCCGCCACAGTAATTAAATCAGCTCTTCCTGTCCACATTAGGCTCCTTCTGTCGGCAGTATGCATCCTCACCAGGAGGGCTTACAGCAACTTAAGTGAAGCATTGTGGGCCACTGACCGCCGGAGCCCCACCACCCCGGGGCTGACAGCCAAGCTGTCAACCTTGTGCAAGGTGGCAGGACTCAGGCTGTCAAAGCCAGCAATGGGTGATGTAAGCAATGCAGTGTCTACATGGACACTGCATCAACCTAACTACATTGACCTAAGCATTACACCTCTTGTGGAGGTGGAGTTATTAGGCCGGCATAGCAGGCAAGTTAAATCAGCAGGAGGAACATTGTAGTGTAAAGGCTTATGCAGTTAGGTTGACGTAATCTGACTACTGTCAACCTAACCCTGTAATGTAGACCAGGCCCCAGACACCATCTTGCAATTATCCTGTTACCTACGTGAAATCAGCACATGGATGAAGAGCAATAGACTGAAATGGGACTGAGCAAGATTGACAGGGTGCTCGTGATAAGTGTGTAGTTCAGTGGTGTCAAAACTTTTCCTACTGTGCACCCCTTACCAGTAATGGAATCTGTCTGCACCCAGTGGGCTCAGCTGAGGAGTATGGGCTAAAGATAGAGCTGGGGGAAGAACTGGAGATGGGTGAGGAGCTGGAGCTAGAGGCAGAGCTGACTTGGAGGCCGAGAGGGAATGAGAGCAGAGCTGGCCTGGGGGTGAGTGCAGCTGGGGCTGGAGCTCGACTAGAGGCGGAACAGGGCTGGGTGAAGCTCCCTCCCTGCCCCTCACGGGCCTTGGGCTAGGCCCTGCTGCATACCCTCCTCTGAACATTCCTCTGCACCTCCCTTGGGGAGTGCACCCCACAGTTTGGTGACCACTGGTGTAGTAAATCAGTGTTTTTTTTATGGATACTGTAACTTTAAGATTCCTGCCCCTCCTTCTGGGGCCACCTTTCTTAAGATGTGCAGCCAGAGGTGGGACTGAGAGCAGGAGCAACAGCTCGGAGAACATCTCTTGTTTAGAACATTTTCTGGGCTGTCTGGCAATAACCTCAAGCTGAGACTCTATTGCACTGAGCTGCCTTTATACAATTTAAGTGTCTTTCTTCTCATAAGATGAGGTTCAGTGACGATTCTGGTGTCCAGAAACCTTAGAAGTTTCAGGCAAGCTTTTTCCGCTTGGGGCTGAAGTATGTAATGTTCTAGCTTTGTGTGAGAACAGGTGATGATGCCTTTAATGGGTGGCCCACAGAAAGGACCCACTACTAACAATTTAAAGGAGTTTTTTCCTTTAGCTCAAATGTTAGAGATTTGTTATGCAGTTGAAGTCCTAGCTCTCTGTGGCCTGGTCTACACTACGAGTTTATCTTGAATTTAGCAGCATTAAACCGAATTAACCCTGCACCTGTCCACACAACGGAGTCCTTTACTTCGATATAAAGGGCTCTTTATCAATATCTGTACTCTTCCCCAGTGAGGGGAGTAGCACAGAAATCTGTATTGCCATTTCGAATTAGGGTTAGTGTGGCCGCAATTCGACAGTATTGGCCTCCGGGAGCTATCCCACAACGCACCATTGTGACCGCTCTGGACAGCAGTCTGAACTTGGATGCACTGGCCAGGTATACAGGAAAAGCCCTGTGAACTTTTGAATTTCATTTCCTGTTTGCCCAGCATGGAAAGCTGATCAGCACAGGGGACCATGCAGTCCCAGAATCAAAAAAGAGCTCCAGCATTGGACCGTGTGGGAGATACTGAATCTGATCTCTGCATGGGGAGATGAATCTCTTCTATCAGAACTCCGTTCCAATAGACAAAATGCCAAAACATTTGAAAAAATCTCCAAGGCTATGATGGACAGAGGCCACAACAGGGACTCAACACAGTGCTGCGTGAAACTTAAGGAGCTGAGAGAAGCGTACCAGAAAGCCAAAGAATCAAATGGATGCTCACGGAGGGAGGGGCGACCGATGACTGTAGCTATCCCACAGTTCCCGCACTTTTCAAAAACCATTTGAATTCTTGGCTGAGCTCCCAAAGCCTGAAGGGTCAAAAACATTGTTGTGAATGGTTCAGGGTATATGTTGTTAGCCCCGCCCCTCCCTCCCTCTGTGAAAGCAAAGAGGAAAAAAATCGTTTCTCACCTTTTCTCAATGTCAATGACCATATGTCTACTGAATGCTGCTGGCAGACATGGTGCTGCAGCGCTACACAGCAGCATCCCCTTGCCTTGCCTTGCCTTGCCTTGCGGACGGCAGACGGTACAGTATGTCCTATATCCGTCATTGTCACCCTGTGGGTGCTCCTGGCTGGCCTTGGTGAGGTTGGCCGGGGGCGCCTGGGCAAAAATGGGAATGACTCCAGCTCATTCTCTTCTTTAAGTTTTGTCTAATGGAGATTCAGTCCTGCCTGGAATACCATGCCAGCTGGAGGCTTCTACCTCAGGCTGCTCTCCCCAGTCAGCAGTACCGCGCGGTCGCGCCTATCCCTTGCTACCAGGGATCACAATCAGAAACTTAGACCTCTACATTTTGCTGCAAATAAAAAAATTAAGTTGTCATTTAGAACTGTCCCCCAACATACATATCCTGGGACATTTTGTATTTTCCCAGTATCAACCAAAGACCCACAGACAAATGGAGATTCAGTCCTGCCTGTGCTTCTATCCTAGTGCTTGTCACAGATTCCCATTTTAAGCTATAGGCTGAGCAAGTACAGAATGATGGTTCACTTTACTTCGCTATGAGACAAGCGCCCTCCCCTCCCTACTTTGATCTCTGCTGGCAGAGGCAATAAAGTCAGTGTTGTTTCTTATTCATGCATTCTTTATTACTTCATCACACAAATGGGGGGGATAACTGCCACGGTAGCCCAGGAGGGCTGGGGGAGGAGGGAAGCAACGGGTGGGGTTGTTGCAGGGGCAACCCCTAGAATGGCATGCAGCTCATCATTTCTGCGGGATGTCTGGGGCTCTGACCTGGAGCGGCCATTTGTCTCTCTGGTTCTTTAGTAGGTTTGCCTGATATTCTAGGCAGGACTGACTTTCCATTAGAAAAAACCTAAAGAAGAGAATGACCTGGGGAGTCATTCCCATTTTTGTCCAGGTGCCCCTGACCAACCTCACGGAGGCCGGCCAGGAGCACCTATGACAGCAGCAGACGGTACAGTATGACTGGTAACTATCTTTGCTAACTTGCAAAGGCAAGGGGATGCTGCTGTATAGTGCTGCAGTACCGCGTCTTTCAGCAGCATCCAGTAGACATATGGTAACAGTGAAAAAAGGCTGAATGGGGTCCGTGGTTGCCATGCTATGGTGTCTGCCCGGGCAATCCAGGGAAAAGGACGCAAAATGATTGTCTGCTGTTGCTTTCACAGAGGGAGGACTGACTGACGACATTTACCCATAACCACCCGCGACAAATTTTTGGCCCCATCAGGCATTGGGATCTCAACCCAGAATTCCAATGGGCGGGGGAGACTGCAGGAACTATGGGATAGCTACCCACAGTGAAACGCTCTGGAAGTCAACGCTAGCCTCGGTACATGGACGCACGCCGCCGAATTAATGTGCTTAGTGTGGCTGCGTGCCCTCGACTTTATACAATCTGTTTCCAAAAATCGGTTTCTGTAAAATCAGAATAATCCCATAGTGCAGACATACCCTGTATGGTGACTGCTATAATAACCTTTGATAGCATATGGATTCATTATGAGGGGAAGGTATTTAAGGAACTAGCAAGCACCATACCATACCCACCATGAGGGAGTTCACCTGCAGTTCATCAAATTTGCTTGTAGCCTACTTGTGAATACCATATATCCAATTAATAATATCCACTGTAAAGGCTTACTTTCACTTGCAGCTGGCCAGCTGTGTCTGTACCTACACACCTAACCATGGTAATCTCTGCAATAATTATGCCTGAAGATCACAGGAGCAGTGTCCCATACCCACAAATTCATACTCAACCCTTGAAAATGCTCCACAGTGCAGCAATTTGCCCACTAAGCAACACTGAGAGGCAGAAATATATCACTCATCCTCTGTGATCCAGTTCTAGGTCATGGTATTAATATTCAAAGCTATTTGTATGCTGGTTCCAACCAACTTTAAGAACTAGTTTTCTCCGAGCTGGGTTCAGTAATAGGAGAGCTGCCTACAACAAGGATAAGACTTAGCAGGTATAGAGAGCTCTTCCAGTGTCCACCTGTTTTCAGTAAAATACTTGATTCTGGTTTTTTTGTGAGGCTTGCAGAGGTGAAAGTAAGCCAGTCCAGTTCAGTCCGGCATACCGACAAGAGCTGGTACACTGCCGACCATACCGGCAGGGGGCAGCTTTGACAGGCTGGTGATTTAAAGGGCCCGGGGCTCCTGAAGGTGTCCGGAGCCCTAGGCCCTTTAAATTGCTGCTGGAGCCCCACGTAACAGCAGTGGCCAGGAGCCCCTGGGCTCTGGTGGTGATTTAGAGGGCCCGGGGCTCCCGACAGTGGCCAGAGCCCCAGGCCCTTTAAATAGCCACCTGAGCCCCGGGGCTCTCGGCCATCTCCATAGCTACCACTACCATGGGGCTCTGACAGTGATTTAAAGAGCCTGGGGCTCACAGCTGCCGCTACTACAGCCAGAGCCCCAGGCCCTTTAAGTTTTCCCCCAACTCTTCCGGTTGAGTCCCCGCCCCTTCCCACTGAGGCCCTGCCTCCTGCTCAGGACTCCGACACACCAGTAAGTCCTTTAAGTTACTTTCACCTCTGAGCACTTGGCATTTATTACCACTGAGTCCAAGTATAAATGAGTAAGAATCTGTCTGATTGGAAAGCCAGACTGCAAAGTTTTCTGATCAGTCAGTATATAAGTTACTCCTGTTTACTTATATAAACACAAAATATGGCTTCAGCATTAACCTATAGTATCAAGTCCTGAGAGCTCAAGGCACACCATTAAGTTCAACTGGGTAAGAAATCAATTTTTCATTATTTGATATCTAGGTGTGGCCTATACACCATAGGGGAATAAGCTATACCCAGTGGTGAGCTGGAGCCGGTTCCCACTGGTTCACGGGAACTGGTTGTTAAATTTAGAAGCCCTTTTAGAACCGGTTGTCCCGTGAGGGACAACCGGTTCAAAAAGGGCTTTTTAATTTAACAAAAGCTCCAGCAGATCCCTGCCCTTCCCCTGGCCCCTGCTCACCTCACTCTGCCTCTGCCTCCTCCCCCTCCCCGGCTTCCTGTGAATCCGCTGTTTGCATGGGAAGCCTGGGAGGGCTGAGAAGGAAGCAGCAGCTTTCTGCGGGAGAGCTGGGGCAGGGGGGCGGGGGCGTGAGGAGGGCTCCAGGTGCCGCACAGCTCCTGCCTGGCCCCCGACCCCGGGTGGCACAGCTTCGGCCTGGGCCTGACCCCGGCTCTGGCTGGTGCTTGGCCGGGCTGGGCCTGACCCTGACCCCGGCCCCGGGGGGCCAGCTGAGAGCACGGCTCCGGCGGAGCCCCGGCCGAACAGCTCCAGCCTGTGGCCCTGGCTCGGCCTCCACCTCCAGGCAGCAGGGTAAGGGAGCAGGGAGGGGGTGTTGGATAGAGGGCAGGGGAGTTGAGAGGGTGGATTGTTGTCGGTGCAGTCAAAGGGCAGGGAACAGGGGGATTGAAGGGGGGCAAGGGTCTCGGGGGTCAGGAAGGAGCAGAGGCTGGATGGGGTGGTGGGGGGCAGTCAAGGGTAGGGATTCCAGGGGCAGTCAGGGGACAGAGAGAAGGGGTGGTTGGATGGGGCAGGTGTCCCGGGGGTCTATCAGGAATGAGAGGAGGGGTTGATGGCGCAGCAGGGAGCAGTCAGGGGACAGGGAAGGGGGTTGGATGGGGCAGAGGTTCCGGGGGGGCTGTCAAGGAACATGGGGGGTTGGATGAGGCAGGGGTCCCGGAGGGGTGGGGGGGCACAGCCGGTGAGGAGAAGGGAACTGGTTGTTAATATTTTGGCAGCTCATCACTGGCTATACCAGTGGAAGCAAATTAATACTGGTACCAGGGGAGGCTCTAAGCACCAGCAAACAAGCAGGTGCTTGCTTTAACCTGTAAAAGCCAAAAAAAAAAAAAAAAAAAAGGTGGGGCAGACAAACTTTTTTTTTTGCTTGGGGTGGCAAAAAAACTAGAGCCTGTCCTAACTGATACTGCCACTCACACTAAGGGATGTACTGGGTATACATCATTAAAAAGTAACACCCCTAACTGACATAGCTATATTAGTAAAAAAAACTCTGTGGACAAGGCCTAGATATCAAATCATGAAAAATGAGTTTCTTACTCTGTTGTACTTTCTTATGCCTTAAGCTTCCCCAACGGCTGGAGATAGGACACTAGATGGTGAGAGCTCTGAGTTACTATGGAGAATGCCAAGGCCTCTGGTGCAGGGGCAGCCCTAGCTCTGTCCAGACAGACACAGCCCAGCTTACTCTTTAGTGGCCTGGAAGGCTCCGCGTGCTGCCTACCCCTGCAAACACTCCCCACACACTACTCCCATTGCCCGCAGTTCCCAGCCAATGGGAGCTGCAGAGTTGTCACACGGATCCACTCCCCTCCCCTGCCACCAGTGGTCACAGAGACATGCCAGTTGCTTCTGGGAGTAGCGCGGGGCTGGGGCCAGGGCAGGCAGACAGGAAGCCTGCCTTAGCCCCACTGTGCCGCCAGAGTTTTGCGCCTAAAATCTCCTGGTTTGGCATCAGTAGCCTCAGGGAGATAGGGGCTGATTACAGGAGACTCCCAGTGACACTGGGAGGGTTGACTATCCTAGGTCAGATGATCACAATGGTCCCTTCTGACCTTAAAGTCTATGAGTCAATGAGACTTGATTCTATAGGCTGATACTGAAAGAAGTGTGGAAAACCAAAGTGCTAGCAACATGGCATTTGCTCTGTACTTGCAGAAACATTTGGAGCTTAGCAGTATGAGCAAATGTCTACACCCATGCCAAAATGAACACTTGTAACTAGAGGCTAATAGCGAATTTCAAGTGGGTGATAAAGGTTGCTGGCAGCATATAGGTGATTAAGTGCAGTCCCCTGAATGAAAATACTAGGTAGCAGCCATTCTTATTTACTCCTCTTGTCAACCGGAAATGTTGTTTGGAGCTGCATTAGAAGAAATTGATAACATCAGCCATTGACACTAATATGTCTAAGCAGGGCCGTCCTTAGGATTTATGGTGCCCTAAGCGAGATTATTAAACTGGTGCCCCTGTGCCTGTCTTGCTCTTAGCAACACAAACATAAGCTTACAGTATTGGAAAACTTGCCACAGGCATGTTACTAAAACCA